>NW_017537156.1:3893240-3951174 GCF_001853355.1 Bactrocera latifrons
AATTGATTAAATTGAAAAGTAGTTAATTTGATTATGACTCCTTAAAATATAAGCAAATAATGGACCTCATAAGATGTAAACCAAAAGCTAATTGACTGAATGTAGGAAAAGGTTCTTGTTTTCGCTAAAGATTGTTGACTTGACGAAAGAAAACGAAAAGGTCAGGCCATGAGATTTAAACAGAAGAGTCACTGACTCCAGCAAATATAATATAAGGGCTCATTGACCCCATAACATACAAACAAACAGGTGATTGACCTCATTGGATGTAAACCAAAAGTCAGTGACCAAAATTTAGACAATGGTTGTTGATTTAACTAAGCGTAAATGAAAAGGTGTTGATTCCATAAAATCTAAATAAAATTATCGTTGACCTTATGGGTTTTTTGTCTAAAAATAAATACTTGGTATTAAAAACCCGTTTATAAGAATATAAAAAACCCGCTTTCACAATAAAAAATTCTAATTATTTGTGTATAGTTTTAATATTTTTTAATCACTACAATATCTTAGATATTTTTTTTATTTATATTAATTGCAATTAATTTGTAAAATGTTTTGTTTAAAAATTACTAGTTTTTAAAATGTTTAATTAATAATTAAAAAAATAGTAATAATGATAAAGAATGAATTTTTTATGGATATATTTTCTTCACCTGCTCCCCCCTTCTATGCCAGTGAATTGTTGCTCGTTGCCTTTTGACATATGAGAAACAATAAAATTGTCTGCGTGCATCCTGCCGAATGCTACGCTTTTCAACTCCAACAGCAACAACTGCAATTTGTACTTCAACTCACTCAATGTGACACGACTGAAAGTGACATATGCCACTTCGTATTTTTTATTTTTATTTATATTTGAATTTAATTATATTATTCGTTTATATATAATTTTTAATTTAAGCACTTTTTATTACATTACTTATTATTATTCTATACTTTGTTTCTTTAGTACTCTAAGTAAACATATTTTTATTCTGCTGCTTTGATAACCTTAAGACATTTCAATTATTTATAACACGTGATAACATGAATCCTAACTTAATTGCAGCTAAGTTATATTTGATAATTGCTTATAAGACATCTTATTTGAGACCATTCCAGGAATCTGTCAACATATAATATTAATATTTTTATCTCTTTCCTTTGCAGATCGGACATCAAACAACGTAATTTGTTCAATGTAAGTCATTTTTATATATATCTGTACTATTTTATTAGTCCTACAGTTGGCTTAATATATGTTTCAAATAAGTCAATTGATTATCATAATGCGTGACCGATCACCCATATTGAACCTATATTACAAATAAATTTGCTTTTGTTTATAAAAAAACTTAGACTCAATAATTAGTTGAATTTTAATTTTCCTAACTGCTATCCTAGCAACCTTTTCAAATTTGTGAGTGAAAGTGTTTTGTTGGATTATTTTTTTGGAAACTAATTTTCCATTGTTATAATGACGAGTTAGTTCCAACTTAAGGGATAAGTCCAGTCTAAGATTGTAAAAAATTAAAGGTTTGGCTTAAACTACACTTTAAGGTAATAAAAGCATTATCCTGGTAGAATACAGAACTTGTTTTTGTAGCATAATTTGCTATTTTATCGAAGTAATTTTTGAAATCAGCTGACAATGGCACCTGGGAACGATCGCAGGTTTCCACTCCACTTTAGTTGAAAGTAGTACTATTAACTAAATTTTTTTAAGCAATTTACTGCTAATTTTTGCGTTAAAAATTTAACATTTTTCTAAGAGTTTATAATTTTGCGAATTTATTTATTTATTTAAGGGTAAAAAGTGCTCACTTTGCTCACAAACTTTATTCATACGTAAATTAAGTTCACGCTTTTTTAATTTATTTTGGATATATCTACTTCCTAGAATCTCCTTCACCCATCTAGGTGCTCTTAAAAACAATATTTTCTAAGCTTGTCAAAGTAGCAAACTGTTTTTTTTTTTTTAGCAAAATGTCAATAAAAAAGAAAGTTATGTTCACATGTATGTATGTATATGTCTTCTTAAAATAAATTCTCACAGTTAGACCTTCTAAGCGCGGCACTTACCTCCTTAATCACTAAATATTTTCTCAATTTGTACTTAATTGTCAGTAAATTTTATATTCCATTTTTGTGGTATTTTATTTATAAGCTTGCTTTGGATTATTGAAATCTTTTAATTGGCAATTAAGAGGCATTTCTAGGTTTCGAATTACAAGTCAAGACAAATATTTTCTTCTATTTAACTTAATTGGATACTCGAGGTCAATTCCGAAAGCGCCGAAACGAATTTGAAGGTCTGTGAATTTCGCAAAACTAGGCTCTTATTATTACAGTAACACTCCTGCCTTAGACAATCTTTATACACTTACATGTGTATTTTATTTTTCTAATTCAACCAAAATTCCACTCTCTTCATTCCTCACGTATGTATTCTTCACTACACCTTGCTACTTGCGCTTCGATAAATTAATCAATAAAGTCAACTGTCAGCTCACAGCTGTCGAACTCGTTTACCTTGACTTTATATCTTCTTTGGTGGCAAGCACGAGACAAACCTTTCAAGTCACCTTTGCACTCAACACTACCAGGTGTATGAGTATGTGCTGCGAAGTGTATCCTTAGCCACGCTCTCATCAACTCACCTCTATTTGTCGACGTCCTCAATTACAACGCGGCTACATACTTTTCTACACGACTGTTTGAGTTGGCCAAATAAGTTGGCTGCTGCTGGTCAGTACAGACTTATTAATGTTGTAATTGTTGTTAACTCTTATGTTTTACTCTTGCTGTTTGTTGTTTGGTGTGTCTTCTTGACCTCTAGTTTCTGTTGTTGCTGTCGCTCAACTTTTGTCTGCACTGTCGGACAGTACTTTTCTGTTATTTATTCCATTGACTTGCTTTAATTATTTTGCGTGATTGCACTTTAACTGCCAACTTTTGCCTGCAAATATGGGCGCTGCCTCTACTTCTGAGTCTCTGTCCTTTTCTCCCTTCCAGTCTCTCTCTGTTTGGCAGCTTCGGTGTTTTCTTGTCTAACTTAAGTTAATTGCGCCGTTATTTTTCACAAAGTTCTACCTGCGATTCGTACCTTGACCGTTATCTTTTGCTGCGTTCTTGTCCGTTTAAACTTCCCTTGTCTTCCGTGTTTTGCCTCTCCTATACTCGTGCCGCTTATCGTTGATTTCTCATTTCTTTAGTTACTTTAATGAGTATTTGTAAGTTTTCGCGCTCATCCTTAGCGGAACTACTTATTTTTCTACTTTTTATCGGTTTATCTCTTCGTCGTCAACCCCTGTCCCCCCTCTTACAGTGTCTTCTTCCTCAAATAATTGTTTTCTGTCGTTGTTTGCTTCTTGAGCTCAATCGATAGCATCGTTTCGCTCTTTTTCTTTTACTTTATATTTATTTTATTTTTCTACGAAACTTTAACACATCCAACCCCAGCCGCTCTATTTACTTCCATTACTTATTTACCTGTCGTTAATGAACTTGATTTTTATCGGCCACTCATTTTTTTCTTCGGCAATATGTCCAGTTCCTACTCCGACATTCACCTGATACTTAAATTCCTTACATTTTTGTTGTCCGCTTCTTCTTAAGACTACGATATTTTCGTGTTATCTCCTTTGCCTGACTGTCTGCCTACCTGCGTTAGGCTGTGTGCCTGACTATCCTATTAGCCGGCAAGTTTGGTCGGTAGTTCAATGGGTTGTTTGTTTGTTTCTTCGTTTTCTGTCTTCGTTGTTTTTTCTTTCCGCTTCTTATTTATTAACTTACTTTCTTGCCATTCTGCCATCTGTTTACAACTTACGTATGGTCGTTGGCGTTTTATGTAATTTATCTGATTTCCATATTTCAAATAGTTTTTGGCATTCGTGAACTTGATCTTCGTTCGAGATTGTTGACGGGCAACTTAACTTTGCAAAGTAGTTAATTGCATTTTATGGCAGCAACTCTGGCTAACTATTGAATTATAAGGTTACATTTTTATCCTTATCTCTAAGCTCAAATCCTTAATATACGACTATTGGTAAGTTGGATGGCTGTTGGAACTTTGTGGCCGACAGTTTGTCCATAAATAAGTACTTCGTTTGCCGTTAAGCCACTTAATAGCCATGGTACTAAATTAATTAAGTTTGTTTTGGGTTTCAACATTTGCAGTACTTCCGTTAAGGAAATTGGAAATCTGAAGAGTGCCTAGCATTACTACATCTCTTGTGAGCAATTATATGGCAGTGAGGTCATTAACATGAAGGAAATTTGAAGAAATGTTTACTTCATCTGCAGTGGAAAATTTCTTAAAGCATATAAAGTATAAACATATCTTTATCTTGGTATTGATCGAACAGTTTGCATGGCAGCTAAATACTTTTGTAATCCGATCTGAACAATATATTCGTAGATTGTAGTGTCTTGGAAAAAGTGCCAAATTTCTTCAAGATATCTTGTCAACTAACATCTTTTATGGCAGTCGCTCTCGTTTCTCGCTCCTCGTCTGCAATGGGTTGGTGCGGTAGTTTGACGCCAAGTACGTTTTTAACTGCGAGGAAGTCGGTGAAGTTTTTAATGGCTCCACTGTCAATGTCGGTCAATACTTGTCAAAAGTTAGTTGCGTCCGACGACTGGTCGGCGTATTGCGTGATGTTGTCCACGTAGTTGAGGAATGAACTCTTGATGCTCCTAGCAGGCGGTTCCGCTCCGAGCAAGTGACTGCAGGGATGATTTATGCGAAAGTACCTCAGAAAGAAATGCTTGGAAAGGAGTTCATTAGTTTCATTAACTGGGAGCATATCGGTCTCACTATGCAGGTCTTCGATGGGAGATATCAAGAAGCATCCTGTCGTAGTCCGGAATGCTGTATTCGGACAAGTTTGCATCTTCCTCGTCTACGTTTCACTGTATCTGAGGGCCGGCCGGCCGATTGCCTTGTATGTTACCAGGCCGGCTAGCGTTCGGCTCCAGGATTTTGTTGCGGCTTTGGACTTTGGCGATAATCGTGGTAGTATGAAGAGTTTCTGGGGACAAACGTGTGCCAATTTGCACACACAGTAAGGCGTCAATTACTCTTTTGTTTACTTTTGGTCAAGTTGACGACTTCTGATTATATTTAACGAAGACGGCAACCATGGGATTCATTTAGCCAAGTCAACAACATATATTTATATCTAAGTCAGTGACCTTTTGCTAATATTTTAGGAGCTCAATTACATCTTTGCTTACATTTGATGGGGTCAATAAGTTTTTTCTATATTCTATGGGGCCAGTGCCTTTTAGTTTACATTTTATGGCTTCAATGACTCCTTTGTAAACTGTTACGTTAGAGTACTAAAGCCTATAGTTGTCACACAAACTGATCAATCAAAACCAATTCTTTACTAGTCGAAAACTGCTCTATCGTTCGGAAAAGTTATGAACTTTTCAAGGTTTCCAAAGTGTTATCTAATTTGTTTTCCGAATAAGAATAAAACAGTAAAAAGGCGTCAGCATGTCTAATTTTCGGATCGATTAGTAATAATAATGAACAATGAACGACCGCACTTGAAAAGTGCTTGCCCGACTAAGAAGATCTTGATTGATGATACTGACTTGGTTTCGTGAGATTTCTTTCTTGTTAGAAACTGGAAAAAGGATAATGAATACGATATTGCTTTGTTTTTATGTGAAATGATTGCGCATATTAGTTTCGTTCTTCTGTGGACAGAATTAAATTCAACTATATAAAGTGTGTGAAGGTTACACTACTACTGAATTGGGTGCTGTTTTCTGGATACTTCTTTAATGAAGAAATACTCGAAAACACACAATTTTTATTCAGAGCAGGTGGAATTGGTGTAATTACCGCGTGCCAATACTCAGATTCCAATTACTAATTTCTTATAGCACAGCATTTGTTTTCCCATATTTCTTCTAAAAAATTCGATTTTACGCTAATTAATATTTTGCGTATCAAAATCGCATCAACAAGAATTGCAAAAAAATTTTTCTCTAGCTATTTACATAGTGTCATAATTGTATTGCTAATCATCAAACACTCGAATTTCGACCGCTTTATCCAGCGCCAACAGCTGCGAGCAATTTTTTTCTGAGCAAACAGCGGCCGCCTCTTCACACGCAATAGAATTCCAATTAGATGAAGTATAAAAATGTTTATCATAGTGAATTTGCCATAGAGTTAGGTTGTGTATGTGTGTGCAGGAGCATCAAACTGACGAGAGCAAGTTCCAATTTAACATCAATTATCCGGCAGACGCACAGAAGCGTTCACACACACATATATATATATATATATATAAGTATATGTTTAGGGATAGGAGCCTCAACGTTCCTGCGCGCACTTCCTACGCACACGCAATTAATATCATCATATTGAGTAAAATTTTGCGTCTCATCCTCTTAGGCATGCCTGCCTGTTGTCCCGCTGCTGTTGTGTCTGTGATGAAAGTGAAAAATATGCGAGCATAGATTTTTGACACGCAAAATCAGACATAGTTAGTCGGTTGCATGTGCTGAAGTGCCGACAAATATTGGACAGACACGTGGGAAGGACAAACAGCTGGATTTGCACGGCTGCCTGTGGAAGAGCCTGATATTTTTGGTATAGATATATAAATATGGAAATTGTCTTGTCATACAAGTATACACAATTATAGTCCTGAAAGTTGAAGAAACTACGTTCAAACTGAATTTTGTAGCATACTTTTCGGGTTCACAGCCGTTAAACTACGCTATATAATATATATACTCATAATAAATATTATCACAAACATATTCAAATCCAAGCAAGTTTTAGTTAGCTTTCCTCCACTTCGCCTACACTCCCAATCTTTCTGCTTTTCTTCTCGTTCGCTTGCCTTTCGTTACGGTTCATTTGCTTTTGGCATGTCATAACCTTATAACGTTAACATATTTTTACCGTTAGCGTGTAATTTTAAACTAAGCATCTCTGTGTGGCGCGCGGTCGTTAGAGAGAGTTTCAAAGTTGAAATTGTCAAGGCAGCCCTGTTGCATATTTTGGCAAATTTCGTTTAATTCGTGCACAAATTTTCATATAATTTTGTTATTAAATAAGTAAAGAAAGATGTTGACAGACAATGAGCAAATAGTGAGAAAATATGTATATTTATACTTAAATGGTATGTTTTTAATAAACTCGATTTACATATATATATTAATATACAAGCTGCCTTCTGTTCGACTTCTTCCCTTTCGGAAAAATGCATTTTCCCATGGAAGGATGCAGATGTATAAGGCCATTCAAAAGGCTAGCAGCGGCACACTGGCGACCATACCGGCCAATGAGCTAAAACACTCGTTTGACATGCTTTTAGACCGTGAAACAAGCTGTATTGAAGCAGAAGGAGAATAATAATAAAATAAATTTGAATAAAATAAAATAAATTGATTTTGCCAAAAAGCAAAGCTCCGTTTGCTATATGACGAAGCTGTTTTGAAATAAAGTCTGGCTCTATTTTGATAACAATTGCATGTATATTGGACTAGTTAAATTTAAAAATGATTCGGAAAGGTAGAAATTCATAGTAGTTTGAAACCCATCAAAAACGAAAGTAAAAATGGTAAATATTAAGGGAAAAATATAATAATTTATGAACGATCTCAGAGCGGAAAAAGAAGTGGGACAGGCATTGTTTAATTTTTAGTAGTTAACCACGGTTCGACTACCGCTACGAAACTACGAGCCCTAGAGAAAAATAATATATGGCAAGTTGTAAATAATCAAAATATCTATAATCTTTGCAAACTGTCATTTTTAATATAACCACAACATTTATGTGAAACTTTTACTTTTATCTTTCGTCTTTTTTTCCTTCACGAAATTTGGTGTAAGTTTACCTTCTTATGTCTCAACCAAATTGTATTTTTTATTTAAAATATTTCATTTTCTCGTTATATTGATCTAATATCGAAAAAAACTCTTAATTTTCAATTAGAAAAATGTCTACTCAATATAAAAATTTTTTTTTAATGAGTAGACAAAAACTCAGCTGGCAACCCTAATTAAGAAATTATTATTATGGTCTCACAGAGGTACCAATTTAATAAGTTTTAAGTTAGAGATCTTTTAGATGATTGGCTAATCTAAGCTGGATTTCTTTTGATGAAAAGTTTGATCTTCTTGATCTCTACATGAGCTTTCTTGGTATAATTTGGTCTCCCTTGATCCTTAACATGAACGACCTTGTTCCTCAGGTAAGTTTTTTTACTATGAGCGAGACATAATTTGATTTTATTTATAATGTGGGGAGAAATATATTTGATGTTAGTTGGCAGCTCTATTCAGCAAGTGGTGACAAAAGAAAATCTGTTTGAATTTTTTCTTCAATTAAATTGCCACGAAATGTAATTATGCGTTTGATTCTTGCCAAATATAGTGAAATTTCAAATTTTGTGGAAAATAATGTATGTCAACCCTAGCTAAAGTTATTTTTATTTGTAAAATGTTTAAAATATTTTGATTAATATGTATGTGGTATATAAATTCTACTCTTCTTGAAAGTTATGTATTGGAAGTAAAAGTGTTGGCAACCCTATAATTATTAATTTTTGAAAATTTCATATTTAATTATGCTTATAGAAGTTGCACTGATCTACACATATTATATTTTTTGGCGACTTTATTTCAAATTTATGGGAAAATATTTATGTAATTACAATTTATTGACAACCCTTTTCCGCTTTTTTTAATTTCTAGAAATTTTCTATGTCAATACGCATATCTAGATATTACACTGAGCTAGTGAGGCTGAGTAATTTAAAATTTTTAGTGGCTACCCTATTTTAATTTTTAGGAGTTAAACTCATATATGTAAGTGAAATTTGTTGGCAACCCTATTATCCTTTTTTAAAATTTTGCTGAGCAAGTCAGACTGAGCAATTTGATACTTTTTTGTTGCAAAACTATTTTAAATTTAAGAAAATAAAGTGTATTGGCAACCCTAATATGATTTTTTAATTTTTGTAGATGTTTTATATAAGTTTATAGAAATGACACTTAGTGATTTAGATTGAGTTCTTTTATATTTTTTAGTGGCAACTCTATTTAAATTTTGTGGAAAAAAACGTATATCAGTAAAATGTGTTGGGAACCCTATCAGGCTGTTTTAATTTTTGGAAGTTTTATATATTAATATTTTTATAGAAATTTCACTGAGCTATTTAGACTGAGCTAATTGATATTTTTTGTGGCAACCCTATTTTAATTTTATGAATAAAAAATTTTATAATTAAAATATGTGGGCTACTATATTATGATTTTTTTTTTAATTTTGGAAATTTATTTTTTAATACATTTATGGAAGTCTATAAAGACTTTTTTTGTTTCGTGGCAATCCGATGTACAAAAAATTTGGCACATTTTAAAATTGAAATTTTTCATGTTATGGGTTTTTATTTTTTTGCAAATACACGTTTGAAATTAAAAAAAAAAAAATTCTTTACAATATTTTTAGATTTACTTTTCAATGGTAACCATATTTGAAATAAAATCATTAATACTTCAACATCGCCACTATATCGTAAAAATTCAATCGAAAAAAGCAAATTTTCCTTCAAATTATTACCAAATCTACAACTTTCTCGGAACTTTACATATCTACATTTGACTTCATATACAATATTTATATTATAACATATATACATGTATATCTTATCATATGAGCATACCAACACATGCACCCACTTCAGCTAATGCCTCAAATTGAGTAGCTACAAGTGTTGCACAGCAGATTGGGCAGACAAGTGCACGTGAGCAACACACGCAAATAACAAATACACTCTCATATATGTATATATTTTATAAATTTATATTTAAGAACTTTTACATAAAAACACATCTCATATGTATATGTTAGTAATATGTGCATAAATTGAGTTTTTCGTGGCAAGAAAAGCGCAAAATTCCATTACACCGTTACTCGGCAATGTATACACACACATACTTACCTAAATAAGCATACATATGAGTTGGTGTCTGTACGTGTGTCCCACTCGCCATAGGCAAGAATGGTAAAAGCTCTAAGAAAATTAAATTAAAATCCAATCTTCTATGTAATTATTGCATGCTGACAGCATACATACATATATATGTGCATACATGCAAAGGAGCTAAGCCTGGGGGTATTGGTTGCCCGAGCAGTTAGTTAGTGGGTCTGCTGAGATTTGTGAATGTGAGTAATTTGCGTTTGTGAACTTTGAGAAACTTAACGGTCAGCTAGATATGTAAATATGTATTATGACCTGGAAAAGCTCGAAAGATTTAGTGGGTATACATATAAGATTACATGGACATATATGTATATATGTTTATAAAAAGTGAAATTAAGTCGATGGATCTGTTGATGAACTGGCTATGTGTGGCTTCTTGTTATTTTTGGCATTTATTACTTTCCATTTTGCCAAAATATACTTTATGGTCAAAAGTGTATAATATCAACTCACTTCCCATACACATAAGTATGTAGTAATATATTTTTACAAAAATTTTTATTTTTAGACCAAATAGTACCTCTGAGTATGCAAATTTCAAGTACATACAATTCGTTACACACTTTTAATCCACTCGCACAGAGTGTAAATGCTGACAAAATAGAGATTTTGCGGTCATTTTCTCTGGTCGAAATTTTATTGGGTCAAGCAAATATTATGAATTCAAATGCTACGTGTATGTGAGTACAGTTGTGTTGCTGATAGTGTAAGTTCTGATTTTAAGGAGTACTTTGTGCTATGAAGTCTCAAAAAGCTAAAAATTATGAAAAATAAAGAAGCATATGGTCTCTAATTTTTAGACTTTAGAAGCACTTATTATTTTCACAGAAATATTTTTTCTCATTCCTTAGATTTACTTTCTGTTAAATTTTGGACACTAAAATATAATATGTAAAATAAGCCGAAGATAGCGCCATGTAAGGAGAAATTATCGAACGTTCGATCAATGAAAATCCTGCTAATATCAAATTAAAGTACAGAATTATTTTTTTTTCTGTCTGCCAGCGATTCTTTCATAGAGTACTTTGTGAGATTGCATTTATCAAAATATTGGAGATGGGATTCTGATGTTAAGAGCACAGTTTGCCTACGAGTATTTAAGTAAATCACCCTCACGAAAGTTTTTCAACGCTTTTTTGAGTTCAATATTACACACTTTATTACACTATTTCTTTAAACTATGTCTAAAATAGAACAGGGTATTAAATTAGTCACGAAATTTGTAACACCCAGAGGGAAGCGTCGGAAACCGTGCAAAGTATTTACATAAATGATCAGTATGTCGAGCTGAGTCGATTTATCCATGTCCGTCTGTCTGTCTGTCGATATATATACGAACTAGTCCTTCAATTTTTAAGATATCGTTTTCAAATTTTGCAAACGTCATTTTCTCTTCAATAAGCTGTTCATTTATCGGAACTGCCGATATCGGATCACTATAATATATAGCTGCCATATTAACTTAAAGTTCTTGTGTGGAAAACTTTCATATCTGACGATGTATTTTCACAAAAGTTGGCACAGATTATTTTCTAAGCCAAAAATGTAATCTCCGAGGAAATTGTTCAGATCCGTTAACTATAGCACATAGCTGCCACATAAACTGAATGATCAGAGTCAAATGCTTGAATAGAAAACTACCTCATTTCACGATATATCTTCACGAACATTGGTATGAGTTATTGTTCATAGAAATAATGTAATATCGGAAGAAATAAGTTTAGATCGGCTCACTATAGCATATAGTTGCCATACAAATCAATCAATTTCGCTTTTGGAACTTTTTGTAATCTCCTTGTCTCTTATGTCCGTTAGTCACGGCTACCGAACTTCAATATATTGAAAGAATCGACACGGCAAGTAACACATACGCACCGTACGGCCTTTACGTAAGAAAGGGCTGCACCATCACATGTGCATAGGAGTTTCAGGTAGAACAGTCAACTGGGCAATAAAAGACGCATAGAGAATTTAGCGGAAGTCTCTGGTAGCGCTGTTGGGTAAATAACGACTATTTAACCGATAAAGGTTACTCCAAATAATACAGAAAAGGCTTTCTGTAATCGTTTTTCGGTCTGCATCGATATTATGCTCTGTTTACCGAAATGTAATAGGAAACACAAACATATGTGTATATTGAGGCCTTTAGTAGTGATGCAACAAAATTTTTATCGATCCCGAAAATTAAATTGTTTAATCCTGAAATCGCTTTGGCTCCGGAAATATGACAGGAAACACCAAAATATGTATATTAAAGCCTTAAACAGTAATGCATCAACATTTTTCGGGATCGTGAATATTTAATTTTATAGTGCCGAAATATGCTACATACACAAAAGTCATCAATAGTAATGTATAAAAATTTTTCGTGATACCGAAAATTTAATTTTTTGGTGTAGAAATCGCTTCGACCTTCCGATCTCCGAAATATGATACAAACATAAAAGTCATCAATATCGGTGTATTAAAACTTTTCGGGATCCCGAAATTTTTATTTTATAATACTGTAATAGATTTTTCTTTCGAAATACGACAGGAAATTATAAAAAATTTCGGGATCCCGAAAATTTTCTTTTGTATTAACAAAAATTTGGGGCCCACGGAATATGAAAGGGAACACATATGAAGTCAAAAATTGTCAACAGTGATGCAAATCAAAATTTTGGATAGCGACAATTTTATTTTTGATTTTCAAGCAATCGGTATTAAAAAATTCCTAAAAATGTCTTACTCTACAAGTAATAGTTTTTTTTATTGAAATAGGTATACATATAATTTATTATTTCACATTACTCTCAGATTTCGCAAATATGCATATATATGTACATATATGTATTTGCTTAAAAAAAAAAAACATTGTAGAACCTCCCTTTAAGTCTAAACATTAATATATGTACAAATCAGCATTCTGCAATTTGCTTCCGTCTGCCAGACTTAATCACGTTATGAGTAAGATATTACAATAATAAGCGCTAAATAGCAAGCAATGGTACTAATTTGATTTTTTATTGCAAAAGCTACCATTCTTGTTGTTGTTGTTGAGCTGACCAGCACCAACTGCAGTGGCAGTGGCGAATTTCCACTTAATTATAATGTCCTGCATGCAAGAGTAGCAGCGTCATTGTTTGTACACATACATACATACATATGGTACATTCAATATTTGTTCGCATACAAGCAACGGAGGACAAGATTCATCAGCGAATTTTCAACGAGTGTTGTTTTACAAGGGATTTTCGCAAATGCGTCGCTGTAAGTTGCATGTTTTGTGTGAAGTCATTGCGGTTTGACGGGCGCGTATGTAAGTATATGTATGTGTGTTTTTGGGTATATGCTTGTTGCAACACAAATCAGCACTAAATCCCAGCATATGTACGGTCACATGTTGCCGACTGGCAGCATGAGAAGGTAGTTTGCTTATTAGTCTTGTAATTATTCTGTACGTGCTATGACAAAGTTACTAATTTTAGTGCGTATTTCATTAGAAGTAATTATTTAAGATGGTTGGTTAATCCAAGTCGGATATCTTGTGATGCAACATTTAACTTCCTGGCCTCTAACTCGAGCTATCTTGCTCTATATTTGTCTTAATCTTTCATTTGAACTTCCCGGAACCCTAACTAAAATCTACTAGATATCTTGCTTGATGCCTAACTTGCCTTCGTCTGAATCCTAACTTCAATTCGCGTGATTCCTAATTTCTCTTTGCTTGACGTCTAGAGGTCACTTCATCTCTAATTTGATTTGGATTTTAAGACATATTCTATTTTGATGGCAGAAATTGATGAAATATGTTCCGTTACTCCTCATATATCCGTATCGCTAATATTCGTATATGCGATATATAATATTCAGCTACACACGAACTCGATTCTTCTTTACATTGCTAATTTTTTTCTATTGAAATCTCATGCTTTCGTTGACTACTGATACCAAATTTACAAATATGTATAACTAAATACATAAAATCTGTCTTACCGGTGAATTAAATTTTATGGCAGCATACTTTTAGGCGCTTGAACCATATATGCCGCAATTTTCAACACAAGCGCTCACCTATATTTCTAAACACTCACACATTTGCCTTTTCAGTCAGTGCTGCTTATTTTGGAGCCCATCTCTCTACTCCGCCCAGCGTCTTGTCTACGCTTTCATTCACATCCCTGCCACTTACACTTTCTGGCGACGGCGTGCGTGCACTCGTGCAGTCTGCCATTCGCACCCGAATATTCGCAAATAAAAATGTGTATAAACACACATATACATATATGTGTGTGTGTGTATTTCATTAGTGTATGTTTCATATATACATATGTGTGTATGTGTGCTTAGGCACTTTCTCCGCACGCACGTTTGCTCATTAAACGCGCATATAAATGCAGCATACATTTAATGAATCTCAAGTTTTATGTGCTGTGTAGAATTTTAAAATGTGTGCTGACATCAAAACTGCCTCGCACACATGCCCACACATACACACACACACGGTCGCAAAGGTGCCACTGTTTACATGCAGCATTTCTACTGCCACTGCACTTGTCTGCCATTGTGGGTGCCTGTCCTCATTTCGCCTTTCACGTTTCTCGCTTTCTTCGGTTTGTCAGTCAGCTTGCTCCCATTTATCGTTCACTGCTTCCACCGCCGCCCTTTCCTCGTATGTTCTACTCTTCTGGCATGTTTTATTTCCGTGTTTGGTTTTGTTTTTGTTTCGCTGTGTTATTTGCAAGTGATACTCTGTGTGTTTGACGCATTGAAATAAATGAAATATATGTTTGTAATGAGTGCAAACGCGGTGAGTTGGTGCCTTAATTGAGGAGGTTGTCTTAATTGCTCGTTGTTGGGCTTAGTTGGTTTTAGCATTGCACCCATGTGTGGTATGGAATTAATTGATTTATGAGCACACGTGACAGCTTGTTGAAATGTTGAGTTATTGGGCATTAAATTAAAAGCAATTGCCGTGCTTTGGGAATATTCAGATCGCATGCCCCGAATTATGCTTAGTTATTACCACCTTTCATGTCCACGCTGCTAGTTTTGTAGATTTTAGGAATATTATTAAAAAAGAAGAAATAAATAAGTTTAGAAGGGTTAAGTAAGGCTGATATATTGTCTCAGTAATCATCCGCCTAAAACCGCACGAAATGACTAGCGATTTTGTTTGAGAAATCACGATTTTCTTCTCAGTGGCTAAATCAGGGTTACTACTGATACTTCAGCATTGCGGGGGAGCACTCTTAGACCGTTATGTAAAATCCCTTTCGCGTCCAAACGAAGATGTTTTAAAGCACCGCCAACCTTTCAATGACCAGTGCTTGAGTGCACAATCAGAGAACTTAAAGGTAATATCACTGTCCTGCCTGACACCTCCCAGGAGGAGGCTATGCTTTGAGCAGTAGATGTGCTACCTTTCTCTGCAGCTAGCTTAACTTAGAAGGCAGTGGAGTGGTTAGGAAGTCTAAAACATTAGCTGATGGAAAATGCCTAACAGTGCAATCCTCCAAGAACCCTTCCCGAAAGCTTTCCTTCACTGCCATGCCTCCCACGAAGGTACTATGTGAGCAGTCAAGAGGCAACTAGGGACAGATTCGGCGACCTGGTAGTCCCAAGATATTGGAATAAAATAAAAGGCTGTATGCTACGTGGAGGTCGTTGGCTTTGAAAGTTCTATTTTTCATTAAGCTATGGACAAAGAAATTTACAGTTAACTAAAATGGTTTTTTACTGAGCTCATTAGGCTATCTTATAGTTCATTTCCGTCTACCACATACTTGACAGCATACCATAAATATAAACCAACTCGAATACTTCATTTCTACAAAGCCTAAAATTTTCAGATGAGGAGCTTCTAGTTGAAAGCATTGTCGTCAAAATAAAAGCTTTTATAAAAATATGAAAACTATTATTTTGCAGTCAAATCAGATAGATGCCTTTCAAAACAATTTAATAACCAGATCCAATAAATGCTGAGGTCAAAGTAAATATAATAGATTGACAACCAGTTGCTTATCTAACTTAAAAGCTTCAAAGCTCAAAGAATACACTGCCACTCATGCAAAAGCAAAGTAAAGCAACAACAAATAAATAACAAAAACACACAATGTTTGCAAAATCTCATAGTAGATGAAGCAAATTGAAGCTGAAAAGGATAAGCGAGCGGCAAACGGGCAGAATAGAAATGAAAGCTGATCGATAGTGCAAATATTATGCTGAATGCTCTTCAACTTCACACACAATGCCTGGCTAAAGAGTGGAATAAATAGGCGAACAAATAGTTAAACGGACAATGCACAAGAGAGACGCACACACATACATGCGAGTCCTTAGCCGCTCAGCAGCGCGTTGCAGCCTTCGGGAGCTTGATATGAAAAGCGCTCTAAACTTGCAGATACGCCTCAGGCGAGGATGCGTGTGCGCCGGATTAAAGATTTGTGTGCTGTGACTGCCGGCGCTCCTCTGCGGCAGTGTGTGCGCCTTCGTATTTGTGCAGCAATTTGAATAAATAAATAAAAGCGCTCACAAACGAATCGCAAAACGAGTGTGGAGTGACGCTCCGCTTGCCAAGGCAGCAACATATTATTGAATTGCTCGAATGGCTGACTAACAGCCTGACGACGCAGTGCCGCACACACACACACTCCTCTCTTTACCGTATGATGCGCTGTGTTCGTTATTTGTTGTTCGGCTATTCAAATGTCCGCACAATGGCTTTTCGTCGAGGGATTTTTTTGCAGTTTGGCTCTCTGTGACTTTTTGATTTGTTTTGCTTGTTGAATTCTATTTTATTTTTATCTTTATTATTATTTTTAGTTTGTTGTTTGTGCCGCAGGCCAAGGCCACTTTTTAACTGCAGCTATTTGTATTGGTTGTGAATTTTGACGCAGTGATCCACTTTCAGTTTTTATTCGATTTGTTTACTTTATTTTCATTTTCGTCCTTTTTTTATTTTATTTTGCTACCACTTAACAAATAACTGCAGGCATTTTAGCGAAATTGGTTTTACTTGTTTGCCAAATTTTAGTTTGTTGAATTGAGTTATTTAAACTATTTGTTGTTGCATGTTTTTTTGGAAACTTTTAGTCTTTTAATTGAATATTGTTGACGATGTTGTTCACTGCTGTGTTATGAGCGAACAAAAACGATTTGCGTGCACATGATCCGAGGGATGAAATCGATTGTCATGCGTGGAATTTTTATGAACTTTTGTAACTGAATTATCGGCATTACCTCGTTATTGATATTGTACTAGTGTGATGTGATTTTCAGATTATACTGTGAAAGTTAGCAATCTATGATTCAAATTGTGATATGTATGGCGTCTACGAGGTATTGTCTGGCATTCACTTCTACTCTCAAATCACACTGTTCAACGACTCGACATACGGAAGCGGAGGTTACATTAAGCTGTCTTTTGGTACCGCTTTTATCATCTTGTTACAAACGGTATCAATCTCAATGTTGTCAATTACCTTTTTGTTTACATTTGGTAAGGATCAGTGACCCTCTTTCTTACATTTTATGTGATCAATGATCCTTTTGTTTACATTTAGCTAAGTCCACAACCTTTGTTTACATTTTGTCAAGTCAACAACCTTGGATTAATTTAAGGGGTAATAATATAATAACCCCTTTTGTTTACTTTGTTTTGGGTAAATGACCTACTGTTTACAATATGGAGTCAATGACCTCTTTGTGTACATTTTATATAGGTCAATTACCCCTTTGTTCATATTTAGCCAAGTTAACCACCTTTGTTTACATTTGGGGGTTAATGACCCCTTTATTTGCATTTTTGTTTATATTTTATGTTATATGATACTTTACCGATTGATAGTTAGCTGGAAAGTCGGAAATTAAATTTATATTGGGAATTGAGAAAGTTCCAAACGACTGCCTTTTTCAAGTTACTTGCGCTTGCTCTGCCAGATAGTCAGGCATTTATTATATTCGCCTGCATTTGTCATTGCTGACAGTTTCATTTTCTCGTACCCAAGTTTTTTGGCAAGCCATAAACACACATATGAGTGGAGGTTTGTATGAGAAGAAGAGCATTACACAGCCGCTTCTTAGACTTGCCGTCTGGGCTTAGTAACTATGACATATGGCCAGCTTGACAGCCACAAGTGTGTGAAGGAATCTCCTGACTCTATGTTTATACGCTTAAACTATGTTTTTGTTGTTGCTGCAGCCATCTATATGGCAACAATTGTCCTGGCAGCTTTTACTTTTCCACTCATGTGCATTTGAAGCGGCTTATCCCGGCGTCTGTCGGCCAGCGTTTTGCTTGCGTGCACACACGGGCATATGCTTCGATTTATTTCCATTCGAATGCATCTGTGGCAGTGTAATGCAATATTTTAATTTGAAATTTGCATTTCATTTCGAGTGAAAGGCGACGCTGCCGGGGCGCAAGGCAGCAGGCCACAAGGACCAATCGAGCAAAGAGTTGCTTGCCATTGCAATGTGTGCACTTGAGTGCACTTTCGCAGCAAATGGTTAAGCATATATTTTTACTGGATGCATACATATATATACATATGTATGTACCCTTTTGTGTAGTGCTGTGCATATTTGTGAGTGCAACGGATTCTAGTGCCAGTAAGTGTTTCTTTAAAATTTTGACTCTTAAGGCTTTTCTTGCAACATATACTTATCAATTTGCTTATACTATCTTCTTGTTTCTCCCCTCTTTCGTGCTTTGCTCTGCTCAGCTCTTTCTCTTTCCTTTCTCACAGTTCATATATTCTGCTTTTAATTACTTCAATTTCTATTTATTTCCGATATTTTCCCACAATTTATTTGCTTTCAATTCCAAATAATTGAATTTATTGATTTCGTACTTGAAATTCAGCAGCAACAACAACTAAAATAAGAGTATTCTTCGTTTTCTTCTTTACAATTTTTTTTTGTTGCGGTTATTGTGTGAAATAAATATTTTAAGAAATGCAAATTCCCTTGCATATTTTCATGTACAGTTGTTGTTGCATTTATTGTTCAGTTTTGGTATCCCTTTTCCCTTCAGCGTTCATACATTAAGGTGGGTCAATCTATATTTTTGTAAAGTTGATCATACTAAATTGTTTAAATAAAAAATAAATATAATAAAAAATATTTAATAAAAAATATAAAAAACTTACACAAAAGATATTTTAAAGAAGTTATTGAAGAACGTAAATAATGTTAATATTTTATATAATACATAAAAATATATATATATAGTATATATATTTAAACTGTATACAGAAACAATATTTCAAGCTTGAAATTTGCTTTTGGGTATTTACAGTTAAAAGCCATAAATAACACATATGAAAAGTGCCGCCCTAATATTAAAATATATTTACATTTATAATCAAGTAATTTTAGTTACCAAAAAGTTATCGAATTTCTTTATATAGCTTTTATTATCTCGAAGAAAGCTCCATAAGCACTCAGCACTACTCAGCTGTCTTGTTCTTGTGGTAAATTTATAAATTTTTTGGCATCATTTTGCAGCACTCAGAAACAGAGTTCATTATAAAGCGCTTACTCAGTGTGTAGGAAATAAAAATCAAGAAAAATTTAATTTTTAAACTGAAAATATTAAATTTCAACTGAAAATATTAAAATTTTTTTTGTAAATTTTAGTACTTTTTAATATTGAATATTTTTTATAAATAAATATAATTCAATATTTTAATATAATCCTGTGACACGCGAATACATCTTGCAACTCAAAATTACTTTAATCTGCTTGATCCATTTCGAAAATGTTCTCTTTCTTCTACTATAATCGCTGAGTTTTTATTCAGTATCAATAATGAATTGAGTCCCACCAACTTTGGAGAAATATATAGCAAAACCCCAAGCTTCGTGATTGCATATGTGCTATGAGATTGACGAGTAAAGTGTGTGTTCTTTTCGCAGGCAAAGCTTTTCAGTTTCCAACTGATTTCGAGAGATTTACTATTACGCTTCTATATTAACTTCTGATGTCTACTTATGAAACATCGAAAAGTGTATGGAAAGACGACGGCAGTGGCGGTCTAAATGAGATCCCTATTATGATCGACCTTTTAACCTAACCTATGACACTTCAACTCCAATATCGAACTATGCTTTAGTTAGTGCGCGAATTTTATTGATAAATATGATATTTTAATAAAGCAAGCTATATTTTATGAAGTCAATGATTCTTTTGTTTACATTTAGCAAAGTCCACAACCATTTACATTTAGTCAAATCATTAACCTTCGTTTACAATTGAGGGTCATTGACCGTTTTATTTACATTTTAAGTGAATCGAACTTGCCGCAATCGTAGACGTTTTTACTAGACATTGTCCGAAAGGCATGCATGCGGTAAGAGTAAAAAATTGTCGTACGGAAGTGTTCAAAGTTTTGAAGGAGGGTTTTTCAGTGATATATTTTATACGTTTCCTAGAAGGATTACTTCTACTACTAAAAAGATATTTAAGTTATCAATCGAAGAAATAATCAACTTACAATCGGTTGAAGAATAATTTTCAGAGAATGATTGGCAGATTGTAATATGGAATAATTTCCTTTCTCAGTTCTCACAGTTTTACCAAATAAGCTCAAGCGGAGGGCCGCTAATAATTTTGCGCGTTAGTGAGAACTAAGGGATATATAAACCGATTCAAAAATTGTTGTTAAAATATTCACAGTTTGCGAAACGAATTGATGAAAACTCTTGAGCAATAAAATATCTTAGAATTCACACTGATATCATTTTTAAATGTTAATCTCGACTCAGGTGCCATAACAATTCCAAGCAATTATTTTTACATTATTAATCATTCCAATTTGGAAAGCAACATTTTTTGTGTTTGCTGTCATTGCAGTTGCTATGACATGTATCGCTCATTACTATACATATCTTACATATAGCATATACTCTGTTAAAATAATATATGTACATATGTGATTAGATGCAAGCGTGATCTGACGTATAAAGTGTTAAGTGTCCGGCTTCAATCCAAATTGAGTTAACGGATGCCACATGTTGGATAATAGAACTTCTCTCACTCGAGAATAATGGTGAGCTTTCCCAACAGGCGCTCTACAGTGTTGTTGTAACGATATAAGAAATCCTTCCTGGGCTTGTGTCATAATATCCACTCATAAGGAATAAAGCTCCCCTCTCCAATTTTTATGATAATTACATATGTATTTTTGTTGTTTCTCTTTGATAAGAAATTTTCTGAAATAACCATGCTCTACTCAACCGCTGATCGTTGCAATTGCCGTACTATCCGCACTAAGAAGATCTCGTGCGTTTGAACTGAGCCGGCAAAAAACAAACGAAGCGCTCGTTGAAGGGCAGCATTAACTCACTACCAAGACGCGTCGTCAGTTATTGTTTGACAGCCAGCGCAAAAGCACACTTATTTAATATAACATATATTAGTGCGCGCATATTAACCACATACCGAAATGGCTGTGACGACGCTAACGGAAACATATTTTGTTACCGTCGAAGTAGTTAAACTGCAAATTGTTTTAGTATTCTTTATTATTTTCATTTGCTGTAATGCAATGCACGCTGAAGAAAGTGTCGGTAATACACGCGTAAAGCGCATAGTGGGCGGACGTCTTTCGAAGGCGCCACCACCTGACGATCCGGTCGTTTTCACACGCGCCTTCAATCGTGATGCGCGCGTCGAGGGTTTTCGCAATCCAGAAACTGGCATTTACTCCTTCCTCGGTCTGTACTATGCCGAACCGCCGGTTGGTCGCTTGCGTTTTGCGCGACCTGTTTACAGGCGTATGGCCGGTGATATTAACGCCACACAATTTGGACCGCCGTGCCTACAACCTTACCCATATAACGATCGTCGCATAGTCGGTAGTGAGAACTGTTTACTGCTGAATGTCTATACGCCTCATATGCCTGATGAAACTACTGGACTGCCGGTCTATGTCTGGATACATCCGGGTGGTTTTCGCTTTGGTTCCGCTGCGCAATATGATGCCACACCTATGGCAAAACAAGGCGTCATAGTCGTAACACTACAATATCGGCTTGGTTCCTTGGGAATTATGGGTGATGGCACCAAAGAATTTGATGGCAATTTGGCAATTTTCGATATGGCTACCGCTTTGCGTTGGGTTAACGATTATATTCAACACTTCGGCGGTGATCCACGTCAAGTTAAGGCTATTGGTCACGGTTCGGGCGCAGCGTGTGCAATGTTTTTGTCGATGTCCCGCACGGCACGCAGTGCCACTGATATTTCGGGTGTGGTCGCGATGTCGGGTACAGCGTTGTCACAATATGCAACCGATAAAGAACCGGTACAGAGTGTGACAGAAGTGGCGAAAATTAATGGCTGTCCCACAGAGAACGAGCTGACGATCGTGAAGTGCATGAGAGAGGTAGATATCAGAATATATATGTTCTCAAGTTTTTCTTCTGGACGAGATTTCGTGTAGCTTCAAGCATAAAGTGTATTTCAATTATTGGATCTTTCTCTCGATCAATAAAATTTTTAGAAATCGGCAGAGGATATCATACAAAATGACTCGAAAGTCCAAACGGAGCGTCTTGCTGGTCGCGCCATTGTCAAAGGACTCTCGGGTAGTGTCGGTTTCATCCCACACATCGAAGACAAGAACGATGGACGTGGGTTACCCAGCTTGATTGTGGACGAACCGGAGCAACAGTTGCGAAGTGGCGGTTTCACTCCTATACCCTTATTAACAGGCGTCACAAAACATGAAACCGCAAACGCTGTTGGCATTGGTACACTCAATCGAATCTTTGGTTCAGCACAACAATTTCTCAATTCACTTAGCGCTACTTTAAAAGAGCTTTCTGGATTTTTGCGCATCGATAAAGTCACCGGAGAGATACTCCAACCAGTGCTACCAGGTCTAACGGAGGCATTGACGCCCACACTCAACGACATTCTAAACGTGCCTGAGTCATTAAGTCTGGAAGAAGTGTTGGCGAAGGTATTTTCTTAATATTTCCCATGATTTGTAATGTAAATAATACTTTAGATAACGCTATATGTAGGTCATTGACACCAGCACCGACATAATTTTCAATCTGCCGACTGTTTTAACTTTACAAGTTTGGTCTGAGTTGGCGCCTTCCTTTATGTATAGCTTCGAATATAACGGCACTCGCTCCAAAGGTATACATTTTTTGCGTGGGCTGCCGATCGTTTCCGAGTATGCTGATAATGGGAACTCAGGGTTGGTGGCGCATGGCGACGAACTCGGCTATATGTTCGATGCAAATGACCTTTTCGGTAATCCCATACCGGAAGCACAGCTGATCGATCAAGAGGACTTGAAAGTGCGTCAAAACTTAATCGGTATGCTAGTGACGTTCGCTAAGTTATTTGGTAAGGATAGTACGAATGAGTCTGCCGGTGACACGCTCTTTAAAAACGTGGTTGGCAAAGAGGTGCCTTTCATAAAAGTGGATAAGGACATAAGTAGCGTTAGTGATTTCCGTTTTTGTGAGCTCTCTAAGCTGGGCGTTTCACTAACGCCCTTAACTACGACCACCTGCCAGGGTTTGAGCAATTTAGGTAGTTTGTTGTCACCCTTGCAGATTGGCAACTGGCTTGACGCTGGCAGCACTGCTATAGGTGGAAATCGTAGAACTGGCGGTCAGTCGAATATTGGCGTTCCGCTGATTGATGGTAATGGGCTTTTCGGTTGAAGGGTGTAAGAGTCTGGAATTTATTCTATATTCTTCTGTGTATTAGAGATTAATTAAAGTTATTATCTCTTCCGTTTTTTTATAATAAAGGAATGGAGTCTAATAGATTGTTTTTGTTGGTTTTATTTAAGAAATAGCCTCGGTATTCATTAAATTTTAATTAATTTGACAACATCAAAATTGTTTTTCAGGAATCGTTGAAAACCAATAGTTCAGTGAGCAACGAGAGTTCGAACGCTGCGGTACAGTCTCTGATACTTCTTTACTTAGTTAACGGCTTAAATGCTTAATTGATTATACAATGACTAATGCTGCATATCCACTTTGCACCTTTGTCTACAACTTTGTGCTCGTAAAGAACTTTTAGTAATATCGTGTTCTGCGCCTTTAAAAATTTCTTTTTTTTTTATCTCTTTTCTCCTTTACTTACAGGTATAAGGGTCTTTGAGAGAGGGGTCTTTACACTAGACATGTCAGCAGTAACCTATTGAATGGTTACTTTTAACTCAGTTAAGGGTCTTTTGTAAAGATTACTCAGCATTTTATGCGCTATAAAGCTTAGACTCTTTAAGAAAGTTGAAAAGCTCAATGAAAAGTTTTATTTAACTTGACTAAAAATTCACAATAAATATTATCTATAGTTGAATAATCTTTTGACAATGGAGAACCCAACAAACAGCTGGTATTACTAAGTAAAGTTATTAAGTATTCAAAAGCTAGAAAATTAGCAAGAGCTTAACTGACGCTCTTATATTAGACTCATTTCGTAATCTGTGTAGAATCGTCTCCGACTACTGTAATTTTCCCCTCAATTAGCATCATTTATGCTACTAATCAAATCAATAGATAAACAACAAGAAAGCTTTCGCGACAGCAATAACAACAAAGATCACTTTTCATAATGCAAACAATAAAAGGTGACTGCTAAGTTAAAACAATGAGAAGACAAAGCATTTACCAACATAGAGAGTTTAACAAATTTGTTCGGTTACTTTGGCCAAACAATTTTCGGCTTAAAGTTTAAACAAAGGAAAAAATAATATTTTACACTTGAAAATACAAATAACTGCGCTGCTGCGACACTGAACTTTTGTTTTCTTAGCTGGCGGCGTAATCTCCTAGCAAGCAGAGCAAACCCAGCGCCGAAGTCAACAAATGGTTGCCAATCACAGTACACATCTATGAACTGATATTGTTGCTGCTGTAGCTGTGAAGTGAGTCTGTGCGGCGACGCTTGCTGCCAGCGTTGCCACCACAATGGTGATGCCAATGTGGCTGAAGCCAAATGCTCTGGAAGCCACTTTAAGCTTGCCAAATCCATAATGCAAACAAAACTGCGGAGAATAGAAACGTTTGGTGGGGAGGTGCATAGAAAACTGTAGCGAAAAATTGTTGATGACATCGTTGCCTAAACACAATGAATCGAAGTAAATACCAGTGAGTGGAGTGCAATATTGATTGGCAGGTGTGTACTGGGAGGGGCGGTTTATTCGCGCTAGCAACGTGCCGCCGCTTCGTTATTGTTGCCTTTTGTAGCAATAATTTGATAAATTAAAAGTAAGGAGGGAGTTTCATCGGATAAAATCTGATTTTATAGGGATGAATATGCATTTTCTGTGTAAAAATTTCTTAATCATTTGTCAATAAATAAGCGTACTGCCTGTAGCGATTCTTTGCCCTCGATATTTGCCTAACTCTTGCGGGATCTACTGATCCCGTTAAATATTCCCAGTCAAAAAAGACTTTTGATTGGGTCACTGGTTTTTAAAAAGAGATTTCTTTGGATTTTGTCTTTCCCAACTTGTTCGAAATAATTCTCAGGAATGAGTGAATAGTCCTAAGTCGGATAAAAACTTGGGCCGTCCCGTTTACGTAGACGTGTTTGCGATCTGAATGGTAAAAACTTTCTGTAGGACGTTTTTTATAGTCGTTACAAAGTTTAAGTACCATTATAATACCGACATAATGTGATCTGTTCCAAACATTTGGAGCTTTTGGAATGGATCATTGTTTCCTCAACAAGTTTACTTAGGCGGATTCATCACTGTGCCTAAGGTTTGTTTACTTTGGTGTGGAGGGGATCTTTTGTGATGTTCTAAAAGACTTAAACTCTATGCTATGGAAAAAAGATGTCGCTGCAAAGTGGCAAAAGGAATGGAACCTTGTAGCTTATTTGACTTTACTGATTTTCTCCAGTTGAATTGTGGTGGAAGGACGGAAAGAGTACACTTTTAGAGATGATAGACGTATTAGTACTATAGGTCATAGATGGTTACCCAATCCGCCTTATTCTTGAAGGAGTTGATTATGAGAGAAATGCTCTATTAACAAATCCCATATAACGACTGCAGAAAAATAAAGCTACCATCTAACCTCACAGATTTTTTTCCGCCGTCTATATCCTGTTCAACATATCTACAACAACATTAAAACCCCCTCGAAAATTTTTGCTGCGGTTACAGAAAAATGAAGGAATAATTGTAAAAAAAAAATATCACCAAAGCATTCACTCACCGGTAATTGTAATCGATATTCAATAGAAAGCCAGTCAAGTGCAGGACATTTTTCGTTGGTGGGCGTTTAAGGCGCTTTGCAGTAACCGCCCCTTGGCTGCAGATTCGGCTTGCTGCCTTTGGCAACATTTCATCTTATTCAACATTTTCATGCTCATCAGCGATGATATTCTGATTTATTGAATTAAATTACTGTAAAATAAATAAATAATTGTAGGGAAGCAGCACAGTCTTTGGTCTTCGTTACCAGTGTTAGAGGAGACTGGTGGAATTAATGGGTAGCAGCAGGAAATTGAAATGAAAACGAAAATCAAAATTAAGAAGACGAAATCGCAGATGCCATAAGTAAGCAGATTAAGAGTTCACTGATAGCTTAGAAAGCAGCAAATGAGCAGGCGAATAATAACAACAAAGTGAAATTGTCAGATTGAATGGCAAATAAATGAATACCTTCAAGTTTAAAAAATAGCATGTTGGACGGATGACTGGATTGAAAGAGAAATTACTGTATTTCTTCAAAATAATTTATTGATTTCAAATGTTGGCATATTGCAGCTCGTAATTAGTGAAAAACGTTCTTGCTTTTTTTGATTTTATTAAGTAAAAGTGAAGCAATTGGTAAACTTTCCCAAAAATTATCTTAACTATAATATTAACTTTAATTTAGTTTGATTTTCGTTTACTAATATTTTTGTCCATTGCTAGTGCCCAGTTTCTCATAGTTCTACTTTCTCTCACTGAGTCTAAGTCTCTCTTTCTGGTTTTCGTTGGTTCTCCCAGGTTCCAACTAGTTCTTCTGGGCACTCCGCAATTCTCAATGGCTCTCTTTGGTTCTCACTTGTTCATAAGGGTTCTCCGTGGTTCTCCTAATTTTCAGTGGCGCTCTCAATTTCTCATCTGATTACCCGCCTATCCATTGGGTTTTCCGTATTCTCACTGGATCTCCTTAATTCGCACTGGTTGTCAACAACTATAGCTATTGTCTGCAATTTTCAGTAGTTTTTATTGGATTTTTTCA
This sequence comes from Bactrocera latifrons, assembly GCF_001853355.1. NCBI lineage: Eukaryota > Metazoa > Arthropoda > Insecta > Diptera > Tephritidae > Bactrocera > Bactrocera latifrons. The sequence goes on from NW_017537156.1 coordinate 3,920,448, forward strand.
ATTCTCATCAGTTCTCTATGGCGTTACCTGGTTCTCAGTGGATCAACCGAGTTCACAGTGGTTATCCTCATTTCTTTGTGGCTTTTCTTGGCTTTCAGCAGTTCCCAGTAGATACGCTGGGTTCTTAGTGGTTCCTTCGGGGTTTCCTCAATTTCAGTGGCTCTTCTTGGTTTTTAATGGATGTCCGCAATTCTCACTGGTTCTACAATGTTTTCAGTGGTTCTTTCTAGTTCTCCCTAATAAGCACTTGTCCTTTCTATATATCACTGGATCACCCGGGTTCCCAGTGATTCGTCCGGCTTCTCCCTGGATCTCTCGGGTTCTCAGCGGTTAGCACTTGATATTTTTAGTTCTTTCAGGTTCTAACTGAATCCTTAGGGTTTCCTATGATTTTTTCGGTCTCTCCCTTGTTCTCTGTAATTCTTCCTGGTCCTCCACAATTCTTACTGGATTTCTGTTTTCAGGGGTCTTCCCTATTTCTCAAAACATCTCAAGGGTTTACAATGGATATTTTAAATTTCACCGGTTCTCAGGGACTCTCCCTGGTTTTCTCTGGATCGCTCGGGTTCTCATTGGTTCTTTTCAATTTTTAATGTTTCTCACTTAATTTCCCGGGTTTTCAATGTAACACTTCAATTTTCACCGGTTCTGACCGGTTCTCACTTGTTATGGCACGATTTCTCCTTGGTTCCCTCTGATTTTCAGTGCTGCCTTAGTATTAATTATTGTTTTATGAAAAATTTAATATTTTATTTAAAATCTCAAAGTTGTTAAAGCGCCAGGGATCCACGATGTCATTTGTCTAAACAAAAAGACAAATTATTCAAGAAGAATATAACAGAAATTAAATATTGTAGTGCAAAATCTTTTAAATATACGCAGCCCTATTGAAGTATCGTTAAAATAAAACTTGCAAATCATTAATTTAAAAGCGGTTTACGGTCTGACTGCGGTCCAGGAAGTATATTCTCTCGAATTGCCACAATGCGCATGGGAACTTTGCGAAAACTTTTGAAATTCAATAAATTCTGTGGCAGTAAAACCATAATCGTTAATCATTTCAAGGATAATTAATTGTAAACTTTACATAATGAGCCGAATGAGCATCATTAATAATAGCAGATGGTCGCGAGGTGGACAAAATGATTAACATCATTAGCCAACTGAGAGTACGGGAAAAAGTGAACAGCAATGCGAATGAATAACAAGCATGAAGAGGGTGCGGGCAGATGCAGAATAGGAGGCGGTGGTGAGAGACTGCATGTCGGTGTGTGTGTCTGTTTGTGTAGTGACAAGACAAAAATTGAAAAAAAAAAAATGAAACAGTTTAAAGTAACTTGCACTGGATTCCAAATCAAAATTATTAATGAGCAAAAAATACAGAAATAGTAAGCTCAGAAATATGATTAAATTTTGTTAAATTCTGTTGTGAGAGTTTAAAGTTGGATGAAATGGTGCGCAGTAATAACTGTTAGAAATCCAGTCAGATGCAAATTGCATAAGTTTAATGCGAAAAGGGTGAGGTGGAAACACAGACAGAAAACTAATAGGCTCAGTTCAGTTCCGAGACCCAGTATTATATGCAAAGCTTATACATATATTTCGACGATTAGTGAATATTCGGTGGATTAATGTTTGAAATTATGTAATAAAGTCGAGGTCTTTTAAATGATATTATGAAGATTTATTATAGCGTAGCTTAAACAATTCTCATGTTGACAATATTTACTCATTTCTCTCCTCGGCCCTTTCTTTCGGTGAAGACTTTACGAGACAATACACTTTTGTTTATGGTTTTATTTTCCTACTTGCCTACCTTCAATTGCATTATCGTTCGTAATTAAATTTCAAATATGCTGGCGTAATTTTGGCCAAATAAGTTATACTAGTTCTCATATAAGTATGCTAATTTAGTTAGTATACATATATACTTACATATATTCATGCTAGGACTGAACTACCGCTTTGTATTTGAATTTGTGGCAATCGAAATCTATGGCATGCTCATATGTGGGGGTAATTCCAATTTTGCGAGTTCAAAAAAGAAAACAAGTATCTCAGAGTTTCCATTTTCAAATGAGTTTCATCGGAAAATTCTAAAACAATATGAGGGAGTGTGACTTGTTTGCGGTTTGATGATACTACTAAAATTAAATTCTTAATTTATTCTTCGGAATCTATGTCGTCCCATACAAAGTAAACCCCAATACACTTGTGCCAACGTTTTTTCCAATCCTCGAAACAATTGTTAAAGTCAATAATAAACTTGAATGCGCGTAGCGATTTAGGTTTAAAGATTTCAAATTGACTCAAAACGGTTTTGCCGGAGCGGTCGTTTCATTTTGCTGAATAGCCAATAGTTTTTTCGGTTTCGGCTCCCCTATATTCGACCAATTGATCGTCTGTTTGTGGGTTTTAAGCATAAATCCAGGACTTATCGCCAGTAAGACCTCTACTTCTGAATCCTCGATCCTCAAGCACCAACTTCTTTACTTTACTGGATTCATTTACTGGTTTTTCGTGTGAAATTTAAATTAAAAAGTCTTAGTATTTTTTTATGACTAAAATTGGGTTAAATTACCTGTAGGTTCTAAATCTAAGCTGGATATCACAATTGAAAAGCCATAAAAAAGTGTTTAGTGATGGTAAAATTCTCTCCAGTTTCAGATGGTTTCAAGTCTAGCCAGAAAGAGAATTCCAGGTTTTAGTTTGTTTTGGTTAATAAACTAATTTACGAGGTGTGTCGATTGAGCTCTTCTCGTTTGTATAGCTGTATGTATACGAACTAGTTTTTGAGATATCGATCTGGAATTTTGCACACATCCGTTTCTTTTCGAGGAGCTACTCATTTGTCAGAATCTCTTATATCGGGCCACTATATCATATAGCTGCCATACAAACTGACCGATCATTATCGTACCCTTGTATATAAATCTTTTTTTATTTGGCTAGATATCTTTACCAAATTGGGTACAAAATACTTTCTTAGACAATGCTTTAATCTTTGGAAAAAATTTTCCAGATCGAGCCACTAAAACGTATAGCTGTCATACAAACTGTACAACCGGAATCAACTACTTGTATGGAAATTTTTTACGCTTGACGAGATATCTTCAAGAAATTTAGTATAGATGATGGTCTAAGCCAGTAATGCAATATCCGCAGAAATTGGTCAGGTCGGATCACTATATCATGTAGCTGCCATATAAACTGAACGATCCAAATCAAGTTCTTTTATAGACATTCTTACTTTTGAAGGGTATTCTAGCTTTGGTGAAACACAAGTTAAGTTTTTTTCTTTTTTTCCACTGTTTCTTTTTTATTCCTTTTATTTATTTTAGTTTTTTTTTATTAATATAATTAATTTTGAAAAAGTTACTTTTTACATATAAACTTTTTGACAGCAGACTTTTAGCTAAGTGTTTATGAACTGTGCTACAAATCAATTCGATTCGTTTCATATGGCAAGTTCAATTGCTATGAAATGCCACGCTCTTATCTAGACACACACATACAAACAAAGCTAGGTGCCTACAGCATGCGTGTGAAAATTTCCACACAACAACTTTACGATTGGATTTTATTAACTGGCAAAAATTGCTGCAAACCTGCACCGACCCAAACACACACACACGCATACTTCGAAACTCATACGCTCCACATGCTAACATTGCATTCCACGCCAGCACGCCGGTGCGCTCTGCGCCGCACTGCACTGGCAATCGCATGTTCGACCACTTGTTTGGGCGAACAAGCCCCAATGGTACTCGAGCTTCAGTGATTTCCAATTAAATTGAAATCAATTCAATATTGCACAGTTCAGTGCATTTAAAGTGAATCCGAGCGGTTTGGAACTAGAGAGACAGGGGCCAGCTAGACGAACAGGCGACCAGCCAGTGTACCAACAACAACAATACACATACACCCGCACATTCGTAGTTGCAGGTGGCAAGTCTTACTTGTGGTGGCAACAAAAACACACCACTTGTGCAGCTTGCACCTAGCACACGAGCGCTCAACGGCCCGTCACACCGCATTTGTTCCAGACGAGCGCCTTGCAATCGGACAGGCGCACCACTCGCCCATTAACTTGTGAATGTCCGCACTAACTGCCCATTAACTTGGGCCAATGGAAATTTGAAGGGACGGAGACAATTGCTGCCATTGCGGCAACATTTCTCAACACCACCAACACACGCACACATGCCATACATGCAGTGGGACAGTTTATGAAAAGTATTAATAGTGCACTTACGTCACGCATAGATAGATAGATATGCACACACCCACCGAATGGCCCCGAATGGTTTAAACATCATAAATAATTTGATTAGCACTAATTGCAGGTGTGTGTGTGTGGGTGTTGCATGGCGCATACACGTGCAGCTGTCAACGCCTTCATGGCATGCAAACACAAACACATACTTACATATATGGACTAACAGCTTGTTGTTCGGCCCTAGTTACCGTCTTTGCTTGATTGACAGCTCGCAGGCTACTCGCACTAATTCAGCGCTCGGGTTGACTGAGCAATTTAATAGTTGTTTACCAGGTTGGCTCACAAAATTTGGCAAAAATAGTTTTTATTAGATTTGTTGTTGATTTAATTAGTGCCTATGGTTTTTCGGTAATATCAATGGCGCAACTGACTTACTATATATAGTGTTAGTGAGGTTTTAACAACAGCGGTATGCAGAGAACTAACGTCAAAATTGTGACACCAAAATACGAAGAGTTTCGCTTTTATCACTACTTTTACTGCAATCAATATCCGCCATCTATTTAATACTCTTTGTATGCAAAGCGTCAAAGTTCTGAGTGAGAAAACAATGCTAGGAAGATCTATTTTATATTTTTATGATATCTAGCCAATCTTAAGATCCAACTTCTTTGTTATTGATGTGGGACGCTCGTCTCGTATGGCATCATTTGGATATTCCAAGTGTGGCCAGTTCCTTCTCCACATGGTTTTTCCAAAGGAGTGGAGGTCTTTCTCTTCATCTGCTTTCACCGGCGGGCATTGCGTTGATTGCGTCTCAGAGCTGCTGTATTTTCATACAATGGGACGACATGACCTAACCAGTGCAGCCGTTGTCTTTTGATGCCATCCCTCCACTGAATGCGATTTTCGCCTTTGCCTATGGGCAAACCACAGTAAATCATCTGCATACCTTTTTTTTGTCGAAAACTCGCAATGTCGGCTGATCAGTTGTTGTTATCGTTCAAGCATCTGCACCATATAGCAAGACGGGAATTATGAGTGACTTATAGAGTTTGTTCTTTGTTCGTCGAGAAGGGATGTTACTAGATCGACAAGTAATATCAATATTTTACGTGCTGAAAGTTCCGGAGCGACCTGAGGCGTGTATCATAAGCCATTTTGCCCATTAATGCCAAGGCGCATACCACAGAGACAGTGAGCAAAGATCAAATATCGGTTTAATTTTCAATCATTATTGTTATTGTAATAAGATTGTTGTTTAAAGTTCTACGTGCAATGAATACTACAATGATTTGATGGGATCGTGGTAAGATCTTTCGAAACGCAAAGTGAAAGCTTATTGTATGTTAGTTATTTTGTATGAAAAACAAGAAAAACTGTTCACTTCGGCGCATCGAAGCTTCACAAATACAAAAGATTTCATATAATAATTGATATTGATCGGTATAATGGTCCAAACAGAATGATTCCTTCTAAGATTATAGCGCTGGTGTAAGCATCAATCTGTACCAAATTTTATGAAGATATCTCCTCAAATAAAAAGGCTTTCCCAAAAAAGAATTTGATTTCGATTTTTCGATATTGGCCGTTTCAACAAATGAGGAGGTTATAAAAAAGAAATGAACGTTTGAAATATTGTAGATTGTTATACCGAAAACCGATATGCGGACATGGCTAAATCGACTCAGTTCGTCATGCTGATTATTTTTATAGGATGATCCATTTCGATCTTCCCTAAATTATTAAGTGAAAACACAGAAACCTTAAATTTAATGGGGAATGTTTATTAATATTTGAATGAACATTCTTTGGCATTTAGTTTTTGATAATTATCTCTATCAAATGTTGGCCTCGGCTACGTCTCAGATGATCCATAAAATGAGTCCATCCATTGGCAACTGGCGAATGAGTCGAAGCGGAATGGTTTGCAAAGACTTTACATGCATACCTCCACAGGAAAAAGGCAATTTTGCTTGTTTGTATACCCATTGAGCTAGAAATAGGCCTTATGGCAGAACAAAATTTGGTTTGGAAAAGTAGGATCTTCTTGGGACGTTTCAAGAGCTCGTAGATCGAAGCGATGTCGCATGCGACCATGGGAAGGTGGCTTCAGTTCTTGCACAAGCATTCATTTTAAGGTCTCGACGTAAAATGCGTCAAGTCGGTCTATATGTCAGTCTGATTTGCTGCGAACGGCGGCGCATCGACTCTCCACGATCTTCATGTACACTTTAAGCTACGGATTCTATATTTTTTTCACTGCGTATTGAAGGTGATCTATTTATTATTTTTGAATTCTTTAGGCATACACATTTAAAAAATTCTTCTTAAATTCCCAGCCTACTGAAACTGTAATATTTCTAGTTCATACCACCATATTTTTCATTAACAATTAAATTTTAATAAAAAATGCCTTCCGCTCTGCTTTGAGTCTAAACGCGGAGTTGATGAAAGCACATCTCCCGCCACCAAAAACACATCCGTTTTTCCAGTCATTTAGCTGCATAGGCATGGCAATTTGACGGAGTCATCTCACGGGATTTGGGCTGCCGTGAACGAGCGCATATGCAGCCACTTAACCCCAACCAGAAATAATGCAATGTAGTCAAATTAACATTTACCTGAATTTGCGAACAGTCAAACTTCTTTATAAATATTGCAAAAGCTTTAGAGCTTTTTACATGTATAAATTTTTAAATACTTTTTTCACCCCAAACCATTGATTGTCTAACTTGCTACCCTACTCGAGAACAATATTTATGGAAGTATATACCTTTAAATAAGCACACACCCTTGTCAACTGTTGTTCGTACTTATAACCCGTAAAAACGCTACTTTCATTGTAAATACTATTTACTACCTGGTTTTCGTCTTATCTCTTGGTAACTTCATTGTATACTTTTGCCAACCCCACGTCTAGGGGGAGGTCACCGAAAGCACTGTTTAATTTACTTTTCTACAATCTGCTGCATTGTCTGCGACGTTTGTGCCGACCTACACTCGTACTCTAGATGTGGTGTGAGTATGTCATCATTGAATGAGGTGTTTTCAAGATTCAGAATCGCGCAGAAGAGATCTGATAAGAAACAATAAGTTAGTACTTAAGTTAGTAAGTACGTAGATAAGTAAGTAAGCATGTAAATAAGTATTTAAGTATGTGCATCCAGCTTCTTAAGATAAACCTGCGAATCGGAAATTGTACCAGGGAATTCAGCTTTAAAAATGTTAGTTTAGAGTTCAAAAGTGAATTCCGATAGACCTTCGTACAAGTAACTTTTATTTTAACATTAAGTGAATGTTTTTATGGTTCACAGTAGTTTTCGACTAGCTTTTGTTTGTCGTTAAACGAAATGTGAACTCGCCTAGTCATAAAATGAACTTGTGGAACATTTTCCATAGAAGATTTTGGACTAGACTTCAAAGAATTTTTTAAGCTCAAAATTGTTGTTTAACTATATAACCACAACTCTTCTAACAAACTACTTCTTAATTGTGGACTTCAAGCAAACTGATTCTAAACAATTCATGTTTGGAGCTAACCGTCTGCAACCCCTTTTTTTCTAGTATTGCGATAAGTTCACTCTGGCTTTACTTTATTGTGGCAAAACACTCTTGCTGTAGTACTTTTCAGGGTTATTGTTCACAAGTTGTTTTTATTACGGAAGTTCAAACTTGTGTAGGCCGACCGAGTCTCAGAGATTTGATAAATCTTATTTACTTCAACGCTACAAATTCTGCGATTTCTAAGACTTTCAGGTTCATAGTTTAAAAAATTTTCAAATAATAAGCAACTTTTTATTTCTTTTATCTAATAACTTAGTATCGGAGTATGCTTCCCAACTATTCCAGAGATCGGGTAAAAATAAATTGTTTTATATTTGCATTGAATTACGGTTTTATGCAGGATAGTTGGAATGATCCGATTTAGGTCAAATATGCTTCGTTGTGTTCCAATAGCTTACCTCTTTTATGGAGACTTCACTACCTTTTGGAAAAAGGTGGGTTAGTCGATGTTCACAGTCCTCTCTTGTCGCGAGTTTCTTCACCCATTGGCTAAAGCTGACTGTTTCTGGCCGATTGCTTTGTTCAGACTTTGTATTTCTTGACATTGCGGGTTCAAATTAATAGTTTAGCCGTGAGAGAGCAGCTTGTAAAAGATTCGCTGTTAATCTCACCAAAAACGTAGCAAAATCTGCCTGAACATCAATCTTGGCTTGGCTGCCTGCTCATCGCCATTCAACCAAGACTGTTTTCGCTTGCCCATGTCTAACATGAACCAATTTCCATTTTCAGTAATAGTCTGCTTCAGATATGGATCACATTTGTTACGATTCAGTAGCGATTCGTAAATGCAAGTTTATTCCATGAGTTTTTTTCGTTTGTGTGGCCCCCTTACATATATTATACAATATTTTGGTTTTTATCCGAACTATTTCCAATGGTTCCAAATGGTTTGTTGATCAATGTTTTAGTAATCGAAACACTGCTTCCATGACGAATGGACTCGATGATTTCCATGTTGATATTTTTAACAACGGAGCTATCAGAGCCTGATTCATCTTTGACAAAAGAAAATTGCAAGTGACTGGGTCGAAAAGTCTCATTACTATGTACATTTTTAGCTGCCTGGTCTGCCGTTTCGTCTTTATCGAAGAACAAGTAAAATGTATGGCCTACTTTCTCTTTGTTCTAATTTGTTAGGAGTCTGAAAAAGACGGCGATATGTGTTTCGGTATCAACGACTAAACAGCACAACTCTGAAGTTAACGTCCACATGACAGACCGTACATTTTGTTGACTATAGTTGTATCATTAGTAGTTGTGAGACTTCGGAGATCTAATATAAACATTTACTTGTGTATTAAGAGTCACCCGAATGTGTTTTAAAATATTTTACTTTAGATTTAATTGCATTTCAGACATTTATGACCGAACGTCAAAGTTCAAGCATCATGACAATTGATGCTCTGACCGCTGACATTTTCAAATAACTTAATATTGTAATAATTTCAATATCCTAATATTCAAAAATATTTTATTTGATTCACTCTTACCTGCTGCTGCGATGTTGAGGTCAACAAATAAAGCCACAATTCCATTACATGAATAATAAATTTTTGTTACAACAAGTTTTGTAATAAACCCGCCAGTGTGTGCAAATGTGTGTGTGTGTGTGTGCAAACCAAACCGATTTTCGAAATGAAGTTTAATGGTTCGCAAGTAAATTAATAGTACAATAAGACAATGATGGATTCGATGCAAGTGGAAAGCCGCAAAAGCCAACTAAATTTCTCTTTGCATATGTGTGTGTGTGTGTGTGTAAAGTGTGCGATGACAGCTGCTGGCATATTAGGGATAAGACAGCGTTTTTGAAATGTGTGTAATTAAATGATTTATTCCGAAATACAGTGATATTCGATATATACTTAAAAGGGTATCTGGTGCGCTGTCATAATGTAATTGTTGTAGGCATTTTAACAAATCATTAAGCCACAAAGACAACAAGTTTATTTTGCACATTTGACTTATCTTGCAACTTGCAGCACAAAATGTCCGCAAAGCAACAGTAAATGCGTGTGTGTGATTTTGACTTGCTGCAAGAAAACTGCTGTTGCGGATTGTTAAATTCCGGAAATTCGGTTAAAATGATGTGTTAAGTTTAGACACAAATCAGCAGATTTAGAGTGATGCTGCTTCAAGGGTTTGTTGTTGTAACCAAAAGTGTGTTGAACGCAGGCAAGTTGCTAGGCTTAACCCTTGGCTGGGTCGTGGGTTGTAAGCGCTATTGTCAGTTGTACAGCGCATCTTTCCTAGTGAACTTTGAGCTCTTGTCACTTGTACAATGGAGCTTTTCGAGCGAAAAACCTGTTTTCAGATCTCAGCGGCGTTTCAAGCAGGCAAAATTAGTTTTGTAGCAGTCTCGAATTCGAATATCTTTCATTGGTAAAAATATTGACTTACAACGGGCAGGTCTTACAAAGAAAAGTTTTTCAAAGTGTCAAAGTTTTGAGTGAGAAATCATCTAGGAAGGTTGAGTAATCAGTTCTGAGATTAAAGTGATATATTCTCTTTAACAATCCCCTTAAAGTCTCTTTGTTTATGTTCGTCTGCTAAAAACTGGTATTTGTTCTAAATTCATGTTTTTTGTATGATTATGAGTATGATTACTACAGAGTTCTGAATGAAATTCCAAACATCTGAACTTCAAAATTTGCTGTTATAAATTGGAGAGTCAATATACTGGTACCTGATTCCCGAAATATACTTTAATATATAACGTAACTTGTCTTTACTCACCAGAAATAAATAGAATTGCCGTTTCTGAGTCTAAATTTTTCCCTTTTTGTTAGCCAAGTGATTTTCACTAAAATACATATAATCGTAATTTAATGAGACCATCATGGCTGGATTGAATAAACTTCAGCCCAGAGACCCAACTTTTCCAACAATTGGGGCCGTTTGTCAGTAAGAACGTGTCGAATATTATATTCCAAGACGTTAATCATTTCGGACTTATCTGCGTAGACGAGCGACTTCCATTACTCCGAAAAAAAAAAGGCCAATGGAGTTAAAACCCACAATTTTTGAGGTAACGACATAGCCCATGGTGCGAGTTAAGCGTTCATCAAATTTTCCTTTGACATATTGATTGTTTCGTTTGGTGTTTGTCATTTAGCGTCGTTTTGTTCGAACCAGAGATCCATACAACATTCTCCGATTTAGACCCGAAAAAGTAATTAACTTTAATAATCATCACACCAAATGCAATTATTTTGTTCATTAACGTGCCTATTCAACTAAAAATGTGATTCACCGCGAAACAACATCTTTTTGTGAAAATCGGGATCTGTAAACATCTCTTTTGGACCTATTCACCGAACGTGCGACGCGATTTATAATCGATCGACTTAAATTCTTGTACTAGTTGGAGTTTGCGAGCGCCTAAACCCAGATGCTTCCATAAAATCTTCCATAAAGTGGATGAGCCCAGATCCAACTATTGCACATAATAAGGTATGGCTTCACTCAGGTCTTTTTCGATACTCTCGCCCACAGAAGTAATACAATCTTCGATGAGCACTATACGGCATCCCTGAGTCTCTAAGTTTGTTTATTACGGCACGTGGCATGCGAAACTCAGTATACTATAAGTGAGGTAACAGTAGTCAAGAATATCAAGATCAACTTCGATTTTGCCTTACACGTCTAAATGGTCTGTTGCATTATCAATTCCGGAACTTTCTTAGGAATGTTGTATATCCAGACGTCGGTGCCTTCCTGGTAACTTTCGGAAACTGCATAACATGGTTAGAGGAAAAGTGGTTGCTTACAATTGCTAATATAGATAAGGGTCGTCAAAGAGATAGTAAGGAAATATGATTTTATGCTTCGTTCTATGCACCCAAGAGCAAGAAGCACTTATCGTAACAAGTTGCTAAGGTGGTGGGCTCTTTCAAGATTGCTTTCCTAGAGTTTTTACCCTATTGCGCCGTAGTTTTAGACTACGCAGTTTGGATGCAGATGGTGGGTATCCAGTCTTAACATATATGATATTGTCGAACTCTAGTTCCAACTTCACTATTTTATTTAGAAGTTGGTATGTTACTATATGGGGACTTAGAAAAGGCCTATTTTTCTCAATTACCTACCTAAAGGTTAAAAGGCAAAACTGCACTTAAATACTGTTATTTTTTTGTGGTCTGAATAATATAAACATTTATCTGCAACCTTGGGATCGCTCAGATGTTGGAGATCCAGTCGTATAGCTTTCGGCTCTCATTCTAACTTCACTATTTTATTTATAAGTGGAAATTTTACTAAGTGCATACTTCTAAATCCATTATGATCCATTTAATCGGATTGCCTAACTAAAGGTTAAAATGCGAGAAATTGCACTTAAAGTCCGTTTTCTCTAGTGGTCAACATTTTTTGATGGAGATCCTGTTATTTATCGCTGAACGCTGTTTCCAACCTTACATTATTGATACTAACTTAAAATTTTACTAAACAGAGACTTCAAGCTTTACAGAGGCCTATCAGTGCCAACTGTTCACCTAAGGGTTAATATGTAAAATTGCACTTAAAGTCCGTTATCTGTGATGGTTCGAGTGTTAGGCAAGAAATTCTGTGAAAATCAAGAGTATTAAATACTTGTAGTTCACTGTGTGGCAGGTGGCAGGCAACACTTGCAACAATTTTGCAGCAACATTTGCACATATGTATCGCTGTGTTCAATATACAAACATATGCACAAGTAAATGCTTTCGCAGCAGTAATAAATTGAAAAGTTTTGCTTAAATTGTTGACATTTGACAGATGAATATTGGTGCACATGCACCGAGACACACGCCGCGCGAGTGTTTGTGTTGCAAATGTGTGCGTATGCAAATTCATGTCACATTTGCAATTGATCACCGCATAGCTGCAACTAAACCGACGATTTTGCGGCAAGCACAGTGCCATAAGCAGCACAAATCGGGCTATACAAAAGCAAATAACCAAACAACAACAGCAACAACAATTCCACAGCAGACAGTTGAGAAAGTGTTTTTGTGTTTATGTGTATATGTGTGCGTGTGTTTGTGATTGTGATTTTGGTTCGATATATTGCCACAGCGGTCTGCTTGCAATGCATCAACGAAGCAACAACAACATCTTTTGTTATTGCAACAACTATAAAACAGCAAAAACAACATCTTTTGTTGTCTGTCTATGCTTATTCGCACACATGCATGCATCCTTGCCACATGCTTCATATTACCGTAAAGTGAAACCATAAAGAAAAATATATTTATTGAAAAAATAAATAAATAAAAAAAATAAATCGTCGCTCTATCGAAATGCATAAGTGATTTTCTTCTCCTCACACATATGACTATCAAACCAGTTCTTGCATTCTGCTTGCTGGTTGACACATGAATCTGGTGATTGTTGCAAGCAGCAGACAACGACGCAGCTCAGCTCAGCTCACCTCTGCTTGCTTGGCTTGACATGACAATGAATTTGTTTGTTATTGTACAACATCTTTTTGTACATTTTGTTGTTGTTGTTGCAGCAGTTATCATTATTGCACTTGTTATTATTGCTTGGTGCATTGTTATTGCAACAGCAGCGCACAAACGCACATTTGTTGTTGCCACATTTATTATCGCTCTTGCTTATGTCTTTATTGATGTTCCTTGGATTTGTGGAAACTTGTGGCTTACACACATATTTGATAGCATATTCACACAGCAAGAGTTACCCACATGACCCTTTCACTCACACTAGCACACACACACACAACGAGTGACGCACAGCTGCTGCGCGCATTTCTATTGCAAGAGAGATTTATGACTTTTCAATAAGCATTTCCTCCACTCATATTTGAATTATTTATGATTTTTCATTTATACACTCGTTCAAGCATTCATATATTCAATTCTCTGCTTGTTTTTGCTGCTTAGTGTGGTTTCAATGCCACATTCACCTGTCGTATGCTGTTCATGTGTGTTGGCAATGCAAGCTTTTGTTGTTTTGTATGTGTATATGTGTGTGTGTGTAAATCAATGCGTTTTTCAAATATCCGTTTAAAATATATGACTTTGGTATTTGTGGGGATTTTTTCTATTAAATTTTCAATGCATTTATTAGTGTCGGACTCGGTGATTTATTGCATTATTGTGGCATATTTTATTGCAAAGCCATAATAACAGTTATATGCAACATTTGAAAAAAGATATACTGACTTATATAGTGAAACGGAAATATTAGATTCAAACAAAATCTTAGATTAAGCTAAAAATAATAGTTGCCAGATCTCGTTGTTGAGTATTGGCTAAAATCGAATCAAGCTTAGTAAGCAAGTTATTGAATACCGTCAATTTTAGCTGAGAATTTTGAGGTTATATAACGAAAAATCACATTTTTGGATACCAGTTTGTATGACAACTTTAGCTTATAGTCTTTCGATCTTGTTGACATTAAATCTTCACTTGCTGCTTATAATATGTATGCGTTTTAGAAAATTTCGTATTCTCAGCTGTTTATTTGTAGAAATTATAACGAAAAAACTGATTTTTGAAAAATCGGTTGTATGGCAGCATTAATATTACATATATTAATTTGATAACGGTGAATTTCACTACACTGCTTTTACTTATAATATGCAAACAAATTGCAAAATTTCATATGCCAGCTACTTAACTGTATAAGTTATAACCTCAAAAATCATTTTTGAATAATTAGTTGTATGACAGCTACAGATAATATTAATCTGATATTAACGATTTTTTACTTTAAAGCTTTTACTTATAATCAGCAGATAAATTATAAAATTGCATATTCCTAGCTGCTTACATGAAGGAGTTATAACGTCAGGACTCATTTTTGAAATATGTGTTATATGACAGCTCGGCTTAATATTAATCCGATGGTGATGATTTTTACAATACGCATTTTAATTATGATTCATAGTTAATTTGCGAAATTTCATATTCCTAGCTGCTTGGCTGTATAAGTTACGACGCAAAAACCCATTTTCGAAAAATTAGTTGTATGGCAGCTCTATGAAATATTAATGCAATAACGCTGAATTTTACTGCACTGCTTTTACGAGTAATATATAAGTAAATTGCGCAATTTCAGCATCTCACCTGCTCAAGTGAAGGAGTTGTAATGTAAAAACTCATTTTTGAAATATAAGTTGTATAAGAGCTCTGTATAATATTTATTTTATTGAGAAAATTGCAGCACCGGTGTGACTGCAAGATCTATTTAGCCTAGAGTAGAACATTAAATATGTACTAAACTACTCGCCGCCAGCAATGCTCATCTTTCCGCAATTGGTGGGGCTCTTACTGAACCCTGTCTTATAAGCATCCACGCGGTAAGACTAAAAATCTTGTCGGTCGGAAACTGTCGCAGTTGTATTTAGTATATTGAGATGGAAACATCTGGGTTAGGTTAGGTTAGCTGGCTGATCTAGAAAGATCTGACTTAGACTGCTATTATATATGTAGTCTTTTGTAAAGCCATAGAAATGACGAACTCCAGTGTTCGAACTTATAAATTAGCAAAAGGCTTAGTAGCCAATAAAAATTTGCAAAGGCGTCTAATTTCCATTCCCGCCAGTTCGGTGGGATGTCTCAAGGTATGCGTTTGAAATTGTTTAAGTCTTGACCCCCCCAATACAGGACTGTCAAGAATTAAGAGTTGAGTTCTTTCCAAATCATCTTCTTCCGTACAGCTTTTGCAGCTGGCGTCTGGTAAGACTCCCAGCCGTACAGTGTGAACGCCAATAGGATAATGACCTGTTAAAAGCCATAAACAGTGACAGGCTAACTTTAGGCGTCTCTTGGGATCGATCTTGGGAAAAGGCTTTTGCGACAGCGCATGCAACGATGGTGGCTCAGTGATGGCCAAGCTCATGCGAAGATCAGCTATCTGTGGTTTCTCGAATGGAAAGACGCCAAAATTTTGTTTGAACTAAGCCGTGTTCATCAAAGCATTCAATTATATTGCCGTCGAATATTTTCGACTGGCCTTAACGGAGGAGTGATTTTAATGATTAATATGACTAATAGCAAAGGGCATAGTTAAGATGCGCAAAATTTGAGCAATGTGAAATTGATTACTTTGCTACAGAAAATATTGTTGACTAAGCTGAGCTTAACTGAAACTAATCGTCTGCAACAAACACAAAACTGAAAAGTTTTCATTTCATCTCACACATAGCTTGCATTGTTGCTTATTGCATACATTAGCAGCTAACTAATTCTCCATAATTGAAGATGCAACTAATTGAGTAAATAATTTAACAAATTACCTGCCGGTTGCTAATTCTAAAACAACAAACAATGCTGGACCACAATAATTTCTGATTACGTGTTGTAAAGCTTGGAAAAACCTAACACACATACTTTATATATACACATATACCAAAATCAGTATTAGCCACAGAAGCTAACGAATAATTACCAGCTTAATTATGTGAATGTGCCGCAGTGTGTTGGTCATTGACTTTGCCAGCAGGCATTAACCAATCAACCAACAACAACAGTAGTAAGAACAACAAGTGAAATTAGCAAAAATGTGAACTCAATCAAGAGCATTACGCCAGGCCGTACACACGCAACCGCAATCAGCAATGCAAGTCGGTGAACAATTACGGCAGCTGTCTCATCGATTGACAAATATTCCACACACGCTCGGGTAGTTAAAAGGCCGCTTGCCTCTGCCACATTACCTACAGAGTTTTATGCTCATATGGGTTCTAATTCCAATCATAAAAACCACAAGACTACATACTAGATGAGCTGGAATGCCGGAGACAAGTGACATAAATCAGTGCAGGTTAGTTGGGCACTTGTTTTTTTTTTTTGTTAGTTCGTTCGCCCTCGAGCTTAGCTAGTTAGCAAAGAGCTGAACTTACCTATGTACGAGTAGAATAGATTAGGGGCGAGTAATAAGAATTATTTTACTGTCTTGCCTAAATTTACGGTTTGTGTGTTCGGTAAGCAGGGCTGGGGCGGGATAAACGTGCGTTCCAAGTGCATGCGACAATTTCTAGTTGACCACACTCGAGTCGCACAAATCCAATGACTACTCACGTTTGATTTGATTTAAGGTGCATAGGGATGCCAGAGTGTTAGAAAAATGTTTAAAAAAAAACAATGTCAAGAGTACTAGGTATGATTTTTAAAGGCTTCTAAAACTTTTCTTTAATTGAGTCGGTTAATAATTTTATGTTACATATTCATTTTATTCTTGTTTGACAATAGAACCCTGAGTCGGTCCGAGCCAGGTATACAAAACTTCGCTAGCTGCTTTTATCATTTCCGCGGTCGCGGCAGTTGTACATCTCAAGAGCAGACAGGTCGCTATGTACTTGGTCCACGCATGGAGCTCTAGTCGAAAGAGCATTCCGCTGACGCGTCATTTACCATGCGAACGATATTCCCTAATCAGCGTATTTTTTTGGTTTTTATGCGCTTAACCATATCTATGTCGCCATACATCTTATGTAGTTCCTGGTCCACCTTCTTGGGTATTTATCGCTCATACGAATCACGTTAAAGATCTTGCGGAAAACGGTTCTCTCGAATGCTCTAAGTTCTTTCTCATGTCGTGTCGTTCACGTCTTTGTTTCGGCGTCGAATAATAGGACGGGACTTATAGTGCGTAATTTTTGCTCATCAAGAGAGAAAACTGCTTCTCAATTGCCTATCGATCTCAAGGTAGCATCTGTTGGTAAGAATTATTCTGCCATTAATCTCCAGACTCAGCGTTTTGGTGGAATCTTTACTGGTTCCGAGATATATAAGTTTTCTTAGGAACACATTACATTTGGTAAAAAAAAAAACCAAAAGAACTTTTAAGAGTCAGTTTTTGATCACAGTCAGTTTTTGATCACAGATAAGTTTGCTTGACGCTTACTGGCTTCAGTATCATTTTTTTGATCGCTCGAGTCGCAGGGGCTTAACAAATATTTATGATCTTGTCCGGGCTTTGATACTATAAAACTCAGTACTTTAAATAGAACCACATCCTTTCTTCATTACATATATACGAGTACTTTTATCATGCGGTATACTAAATAATAATCCGGCAACTCTCTAACAACTTTGGTTTCTAGTTCTCTGACCTGTTGTCCAATATTCATTTTTCTTTGTGCAATTGTTGCTCGTAGTTTCCGTTCCATTGGATGGCTCAAAGCGGTTTCAATAGCCCATTTATCGTTAAGTTTCTCAAGCAACGGGGAAGGTACACCTCTTAATCCACATATATTCTGCCCATATATACTCACACACACATACTCACTTCCATATAGATGCTGTGGCACATCAAACTCAATTTTACGATAACTTCAAGCATTCATTTTCCGGCTTTGTCGTCCAAAATCTTCTACTAATTCTAATGTTAAGTTCTGCTACTTGTTTTTGTATGTTATTGCTGTTGTCTATGTACGTACAAGCCAAGGGGAAGACTGCATTCCGCTGTTTGCCACCCCCATTATATTGGGTTGGTTAAAATGTCGTTTGATTTCTGCTCGACTACTGTTGGAGTTTGCTGTTTTTATTTTGTGTAGTCTACTTTTCGGCGTGGAGGGCGACTACACGGAGTGCGTTTGTTGCTGTTGATGATACTGCCTGCTGCACGTACGCTGATTGTCTCGTTTTGTGCGACTGTCCGCCTATTTCGAGTCATTTCGAAATTAGTTCCGCCCTTCGATTTATTTTCCCATTCTCGGTTAATCTACGATGAGCATGCCGATCTGTTTCATACGCTTGAGGGATGCGCAAAACTCTTAGTAACTGTAGTGCAGTTGATTTGTGCGAGTGTATTGGTGGCTGCGTGCCCATATGGGTATTTCGGTTGTGCGAAGTGCTCCTCTGGAATACCTTGAGGGAATTGATACTAGTACGGGGTGATGCTTTGCATTCATCTAAAATTATAGGTGAATTTGTGCACTTCTGTGTCAGCTTGAGCAACTTTTCCAACTGGCAGTAGAATTTTGTGACATATGCATATTGTTGCAGTTCTTTCTCTTTGTATGTTTTTCTTTTTTGTAAGTAAATTTTCTTGCTTTTTGTTTGATCTGTCATTGTCAACCTATTAAGGTCATCAACAACAATGAAATTTCGCATATACAAACAACTCTGACAGCAGCTAAGTTTTAACAATGACAACATTCTGACTGCGTCGGCAAATAACAAAAATTTTAATGGAATGACAGTTAACAACTGCGTTCGTCTGTGTAACGGCAGTGCATAGTGCTGCCAAATTTGCTGCAAAAAAATAACGGCACAGAGTGCGAGTATATTAGGCATTTCAACATAACCGTCACAGTCACCCATTTTTAGTTCTCCCTCTTTCTCTCCAATACACTTTTACTCTCATTCCCTTCGCGCTAAATTTCATTTCATTCACAAGCATCCCTGTGACATGCGAGTATAAGTCAACAATGCGGACAACATGCAACTGAAATGACTTAATTTCCATGCTCGGAAGTTGTCGAAAAATCTCAGCGATGCATTTTACTTATTCATTGCACGCGAAGTTCAGCATTACAAGCGCTATGACAGGCTGTACAGTGACTAGTTGATGATTTCATGACAATTAGTTGCTTTTTAGAATGAAAAATGATAAATTACGGCGGGTTCTATGTAGGTAGGGAGCTAAAGTGGACCCTTACTTCGTTGCTTCCTCTCTGAACTACCTCGCGTATTTGCTTACTCAGTACTTGCTCGTCTCAAGTTTTAAGCATTAATCTCAAGCATTAATTTTGAAAAAAAAAAGATTGCTCAATATTGTCCAATCAATATTTAAAATTAATTTTAAAAAATATTTATAGAGCTTGAGCGTTCTAATCAGCACTCTCTAAAAGTTTATTAGATGAAAAAATATTTACCCCTCGGTACAGTACACACTTTAAACATTTGAGCTGATTTGATCGTAACGTGAGTAGTTCCAATATATATTCAGTATGCTGATGTGATGGCGCTGTGCGCAATGCTCTTACGAATATTTGCACAATTTACAAATTCGCAATCATTTGAGTGCGTTTATGCAATAAATATTTAACCATTGCGTAGCTCTGACATTTATTTCTATGTATATTCGGTACTATGTTGGCCTTTATATGCGCTTGCTCGGCTCTTCAATGCAGTTGCATTCAATGGTTTACCCTGAATGAAAGGAAAAATGCCAAAAAGACACAATAAAAAATGCGAATTGAAATTGAATCGAAGAAAATTTGCATGACTGTCGTTTCGTTCAGCTATGAACGCATCGCTTTTTGACTTTTATCTCTTTTATTGCGCAAATATCACTGAAGTGGCATTCAGTGGTGGGTGTTTTTTTGTTGTTGCTGTCTCTAATGCTGTTCGACTGTCAAATTCAGTAAAAAAAAAACATTTTCATATAAGAATACCGAAGTACAGTCGATTCGGTGCGTATATTTGATATTTTTGAAGGTTGTGAGCGGGTGATGGGATAAAAATATACATATTTTCATGGCATTCAAATATGAGGTTTTCCAATACCTCAAATGGGGCTTTGAAACGGACCAAAGCTTCAGCTTGTAGTTTTTGAGAAGCAAAGGCAAACTTTTAGAAGATTTTTAACCCTCATCTGCTTCACCACTCAAAAGATCAGAAAGGTATCGCGGTTCAAACTTAAAGATATTAGGCAGGAGTTTCGTTTGATTCATTTAGGTTTGGAATCTTGAGAGCGCACTCGAATAATAGCGTAACAGCGGAATTCTAAAGATGAGAAAACTTCGATTTGGGAAAGCAGTTTTACATTTAGGAAAATATGTTATGAACAAGCTAATATAAGTTTAATGGCTATCGAAATTGGGCGTACCGAAGACCACGAAAAAAAGGTCGATTCATTATTATGACCTCTAAAATAGTGCGATTATTCGGGACCAGGCTTAATTATTCGTTTTCCTCTTGAATTTGAGGTTACAGAACATGTTCAGCTTTAATAATAGAATTTTTTCGGAAAAATATAGAAAGGCTTTTGCATTATTTCAAAAAGTGCGTTAAAATTGGTCTACTGAATATCCGATGTGTTAGTTTATGACTAGTAAGGATTAGTGTGACAGAGTTGTGGAGACTTCGAAAAATGTACAGAAGGCCCGACGGGATTCGATTCTATAATGACAGATTATTGAGGAACCTAAATTTGTTATTTCCATTAACCGTTATATTGTTTCGAAAGTTTTTTTTCGGGATAAAATACATTCTTACATAATGGCAGATGTCATATGTGGACTTCAAAGTAATCACCTCTCCGATCCGCCCCCAATATTTCATATAATTTTCAATAAAATTTAAATTCCACATTTTGTGATTTTAGTTTTACGAGTTTTATTTAACAAATTTTTGTTGTTGCACTGTAACAATTTTGTCGAAGTTGCTGTCACTGCTGCTGTTGCTGCCGCCGTCTGTGTTGTTGCTGCACTTTGACTTGCTGCCTTGTAAATTTACATTCATCCGCACCCAGTGCCCGCCAAAGCGTCTAACCGAACAACCGAGTAACTAACGGTATAGCAAACTTAACAACAATTGCAACCAAATGTTGCGAATTCAAATTCCACATCGCTTTCCATTTGCATTGTTGGCTCCAATCAAGCGTAAATGTTCACTAACGCCTCTTCACCGTCCCCACCATACTGGTGCATGTCGTTACTTACTGCCCGCCTGTTCCGGTTGTTCTTTCATTGATTTCAGCAATTTTATGCTTTCATATGTGTGTGCCGTAGTGTAGGGGTGTGTGTGTGTGTGTTGAGATGCCGCATATATTTCTAATAGCAATTTGCCATGTTTGCGTTTAGTCGAATCGTCGTGGTTTTAGGTGATTTACTTTATTTGCTGAAATTTCGATAAGCAATTTTTAAAGCGGGGCGGCAGCTTTGGTAATAATCGTTAAAAATTTATTGAAAGTAACAAATACTAACTTTGAATTTTCAGAAAAGAGTTATATGTGAATATCTCCTCGTACTTCCACGTCGCTGAAAATTGCTTGAAATTATTATATTTTAGCATAATTGGCAACTCTGCTAAATTCGCATATATGTTTTTTGCGTATATGGGATATTTTATAGTTTTCTTTGCATTATCATTGCTATTTAAAGTTTTTTTCGTCGTGTCTACCACGAACTGTGGCAACTCTGCAAAATTTATTTCTTTGTCTCGATTAAAATTTTAAATGCCGATAATATCTTAACATTTAGTTGCATAATTATTTGAGGAAATTGTTTATTAAAAAAATTAATTAAGGCGGCAACCTCGTCTGAATTTTTTCCAACATTTTTGACTGCATCACATATAAAGATTTAAATTTATGCAAATAAAAAAAACTTTACGAAGAGTCGTAAAAATTTAAATTTATCGACTTTTATAGATAATATCGATTACACACATTATCGAAATCGAAATTGGTTTGGGAAAAATTAAAGTTCTATCTTCTAAAATTAAATTTAAAGATTTCGATTATTTGTTATCGATATCGATGAAATTAAAATTTGCATATTTTAGGTTTCTCGACTGGCAAGAATTTATCGTTTTTTTAATTCTTATATCTTCATATATGAATTAAGAAATTGTATATGCATATAATAGTTTATTGGAGTTGATTTTATTTAATTGAATTTTTACATAAAATTTGAAAGATATGGTTAATAAACGTTTTTTGTTGGAAATATCTACCTGGTAGACTATGAATAGCAGTATTTTTGAAAGTAAGAAGTATTAAAATTTTGTTTGCAAATCATATGTATAACATATTCTCTAATATAGGGTTAAGTGCAATTAAGTACAGTCTTGCCACCTATATAAACATTTTTAATTACATCCTAAATGAAGATCTAAATTTAAATGAAATTTAAATTAAACATCTAAAACTTAAAGGAGGTAGATAGAAAATTTCAAATTTATCGATTTTTATCGATAACACACATTATCGAAATCGAATCTGGGTTGGGAAATAAGAATTTAACATTACTTATAATTTAATACAATTTGGAAGATATGGTTCATAAATGTTTTTTGTACAAGTTGCCACCTGGTAGACTATTCCTAGGAGATTTGATAGTAAGAAGTGTTAAAATTTTGTTTGTAAAACATTTAACCTTTTCTACAATATATGTATGTACAATTAGGCAAAACGTTGCCACCTACATATGTATGTATATAAAATTGTTTAAAAATAGAAAAAAAGTGAAATATGGTAATCTGCCTTAAAATTATTAAAATTAGAATTGAAATTTTTATAGTTGCCTCCTGATTAAAAATTAGTAAGAATTTTCTTAGTAAAATGCGAAACTTTTAACGCTTTTTGCGATATGGGTTTAGCAAAAAATGGCGCAGTGTTGCCACCTCAAAAAATTTAAAATAAAAAAAATAAAATAAAATATTAAAAAAAATATAATTAATTGCCTAAAAAGGTTAAAATTAAAAGTTAAATTATACAAGGTTGCCACCTGAAGAATTGTTTTTATAAATTTTTTTTCAAAATTTTATACTCAATATTTTTAGAGGTTCATATTAGTAGTAAATTGGATTAACAAATATCTTACCCAAATAAAAGATGTATTCTATAGTGTTGCCACCTGACTAAAAGCAGTACAAAACTTAAATATAAATTAGATTTCTTTAAAATTTTCGAAAATCCATTTTACATACTTTTAAAGGTTCAATTAAGGGGCCTAATGGCTTCAAAGATTTTAGTCAAATTAAAAATCAGCTCAATGGATTACCTTAAAACTCATGATAGAATTTTGCATGATAATTTTTCCAAAAATTAATTCAAAACTTAGCTCTGATAGTTGGAATAGTCATCTCACTGAATAATTTCCAAATAGAATTATGTTGCTCTCTGGCAATGTGCCATATTAAATGTCGCAATTGTGGCTGCCACATTTAAAGCAAGTTTACATAATTGCATCAATATGACGTTGCGTCAACAATGGCGACGACGACGACGACGTCGTCATCACAGCTACACAGTAGCGCCCGAGGGCTGAGTGCAGTGCAAACATTGCATTTTAACCTAATTAGTGGTGCACAAATCGAAGTCAATTGGAATTCCCGCAATCAATTGACGCTGAAAACAGATGATTGGCGTTGAGTGGTGCGACGGCTGCGCGGGGTGGCAAGGTTGGCGTGAGTGACAAGCGATAGTGGTGCTGCACATGCTGTGCGTGAAGCAGCCAACATATGCAATTGGTGAATTTCCATTGCAGTTGTACTTGCTGTTGCTTTGTTTTTGTTGTTGGTTGCGTTATTTCAATTTTCCGCTCTAAAAATTTTGCCGATGTCATTTTAGTCATTTCGTTTGGCGCTGCTTTTGATGTTGCAAATATATATGCGCATATCCACTAGTTATGGTAAGTCGATTTTCACAAAGTCATATGCCATCCCCTCCCTCAATTTGCATGTGCGTGCGTGTGCATCATCAGATTGTCACAACCGCAATGCGAATGCCGGGTAAGCTTCCAGCAAATCGAGCAATCGATGAACGCACTGCCTGCCCGCTGCCACCCATATGTGCTTGTGTATGTGTGCATTTGCCGCCATGTGCCATGTGTGTCGCACTGTTGGCTGTTGCAAGGACATTTATAGCTGCTATTACTGTCATAGTTGCCGATGTTATTGTTATTGTTATGCGCTCATGAACGCATTCACAGTCATTTGGCATAAACCATATGCACTTTGTGGTTGTTGTTTTTGGCGTTGCCACATTTTCTTTCCACAATCCAATTCTCTGCGTTGGCAACCAACTTATCTTCGATTTGCAGTTTTGCAACAAATTGTGCTATGCAAATTTAATTCAATTGCTTTGGCCCGATTTTACGCACAAAATTGCTTTTACCCACTTTTGTTATTGTTTGTTGTGCGGTGGAAATTCAATATTTTCCTGAATTTCTGCATAAAACCAATTTTATTTTTGGCAAATTAATTTTTTATTGCTTCATTATTGTGTTGTGAAATTGTATTGAAGTCAACATTTATGGGTTTGTTTAGAATTTCTCGAAGTGCTTCAGTCCTGAGTTCAGTACGTGAGTGCCTAAAAGCACATAGATCAAAACAATGCATTGATCAGTGCGCCCAAATTGGTCTGGTGGAAGAGACACGTTTTCCACCTTTGTCGGATTCGCGGCCGAACTAAAGCCTCCGCGACTCCAAACTGAACTGCGTTTTCATTTCCTTTAGGTTTAAGTCACAGCCGCCACAAATCTCTACAAAGGGCCCAACTCAATGAGCAGACTCGAGCAAACACTAAGGGCTAACTGCTCAACGTGGTAACAGATTTAAGTCTCCGGTTAGACCTTGTAGCTTTTGCTACTACCTGGTGATATTTGTCGGTTAAACTTCACATGTCTTTTCATTAGACGGAACCACATACAAAGTCCATCATATCAGTTCAAGCTGATTGCACTATTTCTGATAAGACTCTGTTGAAATTTCGAGGCACACGACAGGCATAAGTTACCACGAGAAAATTCTACTACCCGCCCGCTGGGGGAATCCTAACAAAAAACAAACACAGCTTTGTAAAGAGCTCTCCGTCAATTTAAGTATTAGAAATACCGGGTTTCTCGGGATATTTTAAGGTGGTAGTCAACGTACTGCTACGTATCGCCCCTTTCAGAGAGGTAAGCATTCTCTCAGAAAGTAGAGCAGAGCGGCAAAACTAGCACTGGGCTCGTTAACTATGCGCTCAAAGCTACTCAAGTAATGCTTGAACTCACTAGAAATATCATCAAGCTGCTTCATCATCAGACTCGTTTCAGTGCTGATGAGTTGGAGGTAGTATTCCTGTCTCGTTCACAACGAAATGTTATCGAGTTGGATCTTCTTCGGATATTGCGTTCTAGCGACGACTCTTTTCCGTTCTACTGAACTACTTGCGATTAGATCATATTACCGCAATTGTAGAGGATTTTACTATACACTTTCCAATGGGCAATCATACGGTAGCTGTATGTAGGATGAGGTTGAGGTGGAAATTTCTAGGCAATTTCTATTTCAATGTCCATCTTAACAGAAGCCGCAGCCGGACTCTACATTCCTCGATAATATTCTTTATCTAATGAATTCAAGAATTTAACTATTTTATACTATACTATCTCTGCGGTATTTATGTCGAAGAAACAATATCGTAAGCTTCCAAAAGATAATACCGTAAGCATCCTACGAGTACTAACCTAGCAGAACTACTCACAACCATTCTAAATCCGTTTTTCCCAACCGCTTGTTTTGTTGACTGTACATTGCAGAATGAATCTATCTATCTAGAATAGAATCTATTCAAAAAAAAAAAAAAATAAAAAATAAAAAAATAAAAATAAAAAATAAATAAAAAAAAGTCTTATGGGGATAGCTGTCAGCCGAGCTGTAAAAATAAGCTCCACTCTTCGTCATCTTCATTTCAAACTTCCTTCTTCGGTTGCAATATTTGAAAGTAAGGGTTCTCCTATCTTAGGTAAACTCACTTCGTGCACTTCTATATATTTTTTTATTTAATGATACATGACTCCATAAATTCTACGGCAATGTTAAACGAGGATTTATGTCAACATATGCATAATTAAGTTTTTTCTCAGACGGAGAACCACTACAAAAGGTGGTGAACGATTAGCGTTCGCACCTTCATGAGGTTAACTCACTTACAACTTAGAAACACAAATAGATTAATAAACGGCATTATACACGAAATAATTGAAATTGGAGTTGTATAACCAGTGGCGGATGCAGAATTTCTTTCTTCGGGGTTTTGTGTTTCAACATATAACCCTAACTCACATTTTCACTGAGTATAACAATACTGAACAGAGATCAACCAAATGAAGTTGCTATATTTAAGTGTGCAGATAGGAGTTCTCATGAGGAATATCAGCATCCTGTGTTTTAACGCGAACTAGTCGGAGATATTTTTAATGGATCACTAGAAACGTTGTCTCTCCTCTCTGACTAGTGCGGAATTATAAAAAAGATTCAAAAGACGGCATAACTGGCATCGTTAATTTTAAAAACTGCGGCGAGAACGAACTAGCAATAGAGCATGACAATACCACATTACTTTTCAGTGTGCCAACCTTCATTAAACTCGCCAAGTCTTTCGTGCACACTCCTACCCGGATACCCTTTCTGAATATTTACTCGATTTAATGAATAGTCTAATGTGTACGAATTTAGCACCCTTGTTGCCAATTAGCGGCACGCAACGTTGCCATCAACCAACTGACCGCTATTGATTTTTAAATTGTCAGTTCAACGCCGTCAACACTTAGAGCTTTAGAATATACATATATATTCGAAGAATAAGAGGAACTAGTAGTGGTTTGACCTGCTCAACGCACTGACATTCGTTGCTTCGGTAGTAAAGTTCGGCTGTGCTGGTGGTTCGGGGCAAATGTCTCAGCAATCATTTAGGTAATCAAAAGCGTTGATTAGGGGTGGAATTGGTGAAATTTTTCAATTATGTTAGTGGGTAGTTGCCTGTGCTGTGTGTGGTCAGTTTTGAGTGCGCGTGTAGTTATTATTAATATTGAATTATTAACGGCGTTGTTATTGGAAATTGAATTATTTCGGCGCGCGTGCGGATGGCGTGCGGATGGCATGCGGCTCGAATGTGTGAAGAAAGTGACTGCCGGTTATGACACCTATATGTTTGTGGGTTAAATCAACGTTTAAAAGGGTAACAACATTAATTCACTGCTATGTCGCGTGTTTAACTTGGGAATGACGTCTTTCTGGTATGAGGGGTGAGCTTTTATAATGAATTTGTAGTAGATGAGGCTTCTTCTCATTTCTATTTCATTAGTATACCTAGTTATAGTCAGGTTAGGTTATGCTAGTGGTTTAGTCCTAAGACGGTTCTCACTTAGGTAGCTTAGAACGACAGCCCGTTATGGTATCTACAAACACTTAAAAATGGATAATAAGACCCTTACAGAACGACAAGGCGGTTAATATCAGTTTCGGCTATGTTTTCTGGTTCGCCGAAGGTAAGATCATGTGATGGTGATTGCATGTTTCTACCTCCCCTTCTCTCTACAACTTTGACAACTAGCGTACGGCAAGTTTTATGCCTTATTGCTTCAATGTCTATTGGACAGTGTCCAGTAAGAAATATTACGATTGTGGAGCTTAGCTCAGGGCAAGTAATTCAGCAGAACTCTTGCGTAAAAAAATATCTTGTAGTCGCAAAGGAGTAGGTCTTCGACAGGCGCCTTTAAGCTTTCACGAGTTCATTGGTTCAGTGCTACAAAGGACGCCACTGGAAATCCAACTCGGTTCCATTCCGATGTGAGCGGGACTAGTGCTCTCTCTGGCTACCTCTTCGGTTTTGCAGTTACCAGCGATTACCAGACACTTAAACCAGTCTGATACTGACGTATCTGAGGATTCTTGACTAGCATTGTTCTCTAGTGGTAGTCTTCTATAACTGACATTTCACCTGTTTCGGCCGTCCTTATATACCGGCATACCAAACAAACCTGGCTTCGAAGAGCTCAACTGTGGCAAAAAGGCTGGAATGATATGAAGGTTGAACGTGGGTTTCTATACTTTCTTAAATAAGCCCGACGAATTATGGATAACCACCCGTCTAAACTCAATATCAGACCAAGAATTTTATGCAGCTCAACCATCGTGTTAGTCATGTAACATGACCTTCCTTGTAATGGTTCCGCACAAGTTATATCAGTATTACTTCTTCCTGGTACTTATGAAAAACCAATTCGGAATGAAATTTCTGCTTCGTGGTCTTTTATGTCGGAAAGAACATGTAGTCTCTCTAGGTGTTTTGAACCGACTTGACTAAACCCGCCATTGAAGTCTCTAAGTGGTTGCAAAACTCATATCTTCCCAGTAAGCTATTCCAAAAATTATATCCAATAAATCACTATTTTTAAGTCTACTGATAGATTAAGTGTAGTTATAACTTCCAAGTACACTTAGCATTTGAACTAAAATACCAGCATTTTCTTGCTCCTAAAAAAGCTCATATCACATCATCATTGTGCAACATAAACTTCAAACGGAATTTCGGTTCAAAAGTTCCTGCTAAATAATGAAATATTCATTTTAGGCATACCCGCTTTCTACAACTACTTTCTAGCTAACAGCAGAAAGCTTTTAGGGGCCACGTCATTTATTTACAGCGCGCGAAAAATAATGGGAAGTGCTTACCCCAACCGCTGAGATTTCCAGCGCTAATCCGCGACCTCTCACTCTCTACTCCCACACTTTTTCACTCATTCGTCTTCTTAATATTCGCTCAAGTTAAGACTGTTCTATGAATTATAAACGCGACATTGTCCGAATGTCCTCCTCCACGAAATATACTCGTTCATTTATTAAATTCAACAACTAAAGTTGCCCAACAAATCTGGTACTCAGCTCGCCGAGCTGATGAGCATAATGATGGCGCGCGTGTTGCTGTTGCCGATGCTGATGAGTCTGCCTGCCGGTGAAGCGCATTCGCGCGTTAAATGACGCAGTTGATGTGTCGACAACAGCAACAACTGAGCGTTAAGCTGGCGACGTTGCACGAGTGGGTGCGCACGTTTCGCCGCCGCGCGTCCAGATGACAGCTCGCATTGTTCGAGCGTGCAGCAGCTTGTAAAAAATTCATAAAATACCAGCACTAGAAAGCGGCAGCAAAATTTGTAGAGACGCTCACCGTTACGCGAAAGTTATTTCATCGATTGCGTTTGCTATTTTTGTTTTTTACTCCTCCGACGCTGTGGGGATTTGTGTTTGCTTAGAATTTTTTTCTTCGTCGAATGGTAGCTGAAAGTTACTAATGCCTTAAGTCTGAAGGTGGGCGATTGGTCGGCGTGAGTTTGAGAAGCGTAGGTGGACAGACATTTAAAGCATACTCGAGATGTTTCTGTTGCCTGCAAGCTAATTGACGTGATGAAAGAATTAGAAGTAAAATATGCAGGCGATAAATGTTTAATTTTTCAAATGTTAATGTTCACATTCCTGAGATGATGAGGACTACTGACAGACACGTTTTCTGGAAATTAAATTTGTGTGGAATATAAAATAGTCTGAAAAAGATGATGTGATATAAGCAGCGGACGTGTTCTTCTCTCACATTCTCTTCCCTGCACTTTCTAAAATGTCATCGTTCATAATGCATTTAGACGAATTTTGAATAATGTTAGGTTAGCTCAAATCCAATATCATGGAAAGTGAGAACTGTCGCTAATCTGAACTACATTGGTGTTGTCTGCTCTAAAAGTACAAAAAATAGAAGCAAGCAACTGGCGAAGTTTTGTATTCTCGGTCAAGACAGACCTTGCAATGGTTGTAGTGCTGAAGAAGAAGCAGAAGTTCAAATGCAGTTATAATTTCAAGACAAATGAGACTTTTGAGGAGTAAACGTCTGTCTCTCTCATCATCAAATTTGCATACAAATTCACGCATTAAAGCGAATACTTAAACCCCCATAAAATTGTTTTAATCATCATTTTTCGCCAATAAATGTTGCTAGCAACACTGAAAGCCATCTTATCGCTGAATCTTCAGTCTGTGCGTTTCACCTTGAAGCCAGTTGGCAGTGCCGACATATTTAAAATTCCACCTGTGCAAGTGTAGAGTAGTAATTGACACCGATTTCAGGTTAATTCACTTCATCTCATTTCACACTCGATAAATTTTCACAACCAGCGTCGAGTGGGAATGACAACAGACAGCGTCTACATGCGTGCATGTATGTGTGGAGTTGCCATAAAATGCCAGACCGGGTGTCGATACCTACATGGGGCCAATGGGTTGCTGCTGTGGATGGCTGGTGTCAATGGAAGCTGCTTTGCTAAATTGAAGGTATTGTTTGTGCAGCAAATCAAGATCCAACACAAAATGGGCTCTTTCGTAGTCAGTACTGGGCAGCCATTGTACTCGTAATGAGAAAAAGGTAGAGTGGAGGGAAAACAAAAACAAAAAAAAAAAAAAAAAAAAAAGGCAGAAAAAAAGAAAAAAATTACACGCGATTTGTGGA
>NW_017537156.1:3951255-3997962 GCF_001853355.1 Bactrocera latifrons
ACTCGTAATGAGAAAAAGGTAGAGTGGAGGGAAAAAAAAAAAAAAAAAAAAAAAAAAAAAAAAAAAAAAAAAAAAAAAAAAAAAAAAAAAAAAAAAAAAAAAAAAAAAAAAAAGGAATAAAAAACGGAACAAGTTCTGAACGCTTGAGTGACATTGTAAAGTGGTATTGAAGAGATATCGCTCAGCTGTGTGTGGTGGTTGCTTTGCTAAAAAGGTGCCAGGTTGTGGCTGGCATGGACACACTTCCGTGACAACGCCAATGTTTGTAGCGGAGTACACTTGTCATTGATTTAGACATGAATGCGTCTGAAGCTATGTTTTGTGTTGTTTTTGGCGGTGGTGTGTACATCCCAAAAAACGAGGAACATAAATCGGTTGGAAGTTTACCCGATATATGTTGGTCTTAAAAATCGTGCATGGCATTTTTCTCGAATTTCAGATATTTTATTTTGAGCTCAATGCGAGGTGAATTTCAAAGTGTGATTTGAGTTGCGTTCATATTGGCTGAAGCGCTGTTTTCCTTAATTTCAGGCGATAGATTCGGCAGGTAATAGTTTAAATTAAATAGCTTGAACAATTACAGCAAATAAGAACTAAAATATAGCTCCTAAACGTTTTGGGTGCATCACTTTCCATATTGGTTTTTTTATTTCCAACGGTTTAAAAACGTTCTGAACATTTAAATGGCTGCTTTTTTTCTGTTGTTCTTATTTTTATTGTCTGCAGCTTTTTTCCCTTCACATAGGTAGGCTGCGCGACTTAAAATTAGGACAATAGCCAGGCATTCATTCGTGTTTAAGTGGCTGCCGGCCTACTGAGAACACAGCGCCCTTTGCCAGCTTCCATTACTGGTGGCTGACTTTTATGAGCCATGCGTCGTGGGTGGTGGTGCCTATTGTTGTTCCCGCATTTCGAAAATGCTGTATAGGGCAAGTCGTGTTGTTGCTGCTGTGCCATTGTTATGCGCCAAGGCACTCCATTACACCTTTGCGCCTGCAAAACTGCGCCATTCATTCATTCATTGAGACGAGTATTTATTTCTCTTTGTGGGCTTGCTTGCCCCACTGATAATGGGTAGTAGCGCGTAGATGTAATAGCAACAACGCCATGGTGGACGGGTAAAACAAAAACTGGTAATTTCGGCACTCAAAGGGTTCGCGTTTCTGTTATTGTCAGTGGCGCACGTTGCTCATTGCATTTGGCACTGATGAAGGTTCTACTCAAGAGTGCACTCACCTGATTTCGGTGGCTGTTACTTATGGGTCCATTGTTGTATGAATTTTTCTTATTTCCGCTGGCTTTTCGCCTCCCATATCACTCGTCATCCTCGTGTTAATGTTATTCACTATTTGCCTTTACAAATTCATAGCGCTGGTATTTGGGTGTATGAATTTCGACGATTCATGTAGCACTTTATACCAAACCCACATGTTTATTGGCTGAATTCACCCGTCGAATCGGAAAATGTGTTTGGTATTAGATTTCTGTGAAAAAAAAAAAATAAACAGTTGAAATGAACTATGAAACATTAACATTAACATTAACATTAACATTAACATTAACATTAACATTAACATTAACATTAACATTAACATTAACATTAACATTAACATTAACATTANTTAACATTAACATTAACATTAACATTAACATTAACATTAACATTAACATTAACATTAACATTAACATTAACATTAACATTAACATTAACATTAAAGGGGATCTCGATCCCTATGAATCTTGAAACATTCTTATTCAGTTATATCTCCTGTCCTGATTATAGCTCAAATACGTGCCATTTGGGGCAACAATATCAAATAGCAGCTCGAGCTAGCTATCGAGTGATTCCGCGAACTATGACAACAGCCACTTATTGTTCTCTACTTACGCGGCTTATGCGTACCTTTTGTCTGTAGCAGCGCACATACTCTGTACAGCCTCCGTTGCGCGGAGTTTGCTGTGTAATTTTTGTTGGAGAAAACGGAGAAGTCAACGAACATCCAAACCCAACAGCCGCTCCGGTCTTTAGTATTAGCGCATGCAATGATGAATGGTGATGGGCTGATGAGTCATGCCACATACAAATCTGAGTCACTGTGGGTGGTGTGCCTGTGGGTGTGAAATTAGCGCCTATTAATCCATTGAATATTGAAGCAAAATTTTCTTTCGCTTTTCCCATTTCTCTCACCTCATTTCGCTATTATGTCTTTAAAACCTTTTAAAAAATTATATTTGGTGGTTGTTTCTAAAAATATGAAATTAATAATTTCCCCCCACAGTTTCTCTTGTAATGCGAGTGATAATTAAAAGCGGATTATTTACATCTGCTGCTTTGACTGATAAAATGCTATGTAGCCTGAGGGGAGCTGGATGAAATTGGCCGACAGAGTCCCGTTAGTTAAAGGTAACGGTAACAGCTGCTTTGTTTCTGTTATCTGTAGATATTTTTCAAAAACAAATTTCACGCTTCGTCTATTCTTGTTGTACTTGTGTTGTTGCTTTTATTTTTGTCGTTATAAAATTACTTACCTCGATTTGGGCTTGTGTCTAACGTCTTTCATATTTGTATGTATTATGTTACCTATTATGTTTTTTTGCATTTACAAAAACATAGCATAGGCTTAATTATAATTTTATAATAATCCCTTTAAATGGAAGGGAATGCGAAAACATCCTAGTCTAATCAAGTGTTCGAGTTTGAGTTGAGTAACTGAACTTCGCAAGCCGCTAAGCGGAGTGCAATTGAGGCGATTCTAAAATAATGAGAGTGCCGAGTACTATCTGTTCAGTAGATATAGTATAGTAGATGATAGATAGTTTAAACCATTTTATTTAACCTCAAACGATCTCAATTTGCTTAGCTTTATATAATCTATGAAAATGGCTTCAAAAGTCTAATTAACTATTTMCTCGCGCGTTGATGGTTGAAACAATTGATTTAATATACCAATTGAGAAAATAATYTCGAGGTGTTAAATCGCATGATCTTGACATCATGAAACATGAGATGAAGGACCGTTTTTTTGCAACTCCAACTTCCCGAAAAAAGTCGTCTTGTTTTAATATTCGCTAATAATGGTAATTAAGCAGGAAATATGCTTCATTTCGAAAGAGATAAGGCTTTACGATGCCTCCCTATCACAATCTGCACCCAACSGTMAATTTTTGKGGATGCAATTGCYTTTCCAAGAGCTCMCGAGTACTTGACTCACTTGATAGAAATGGGCCTCATCTGAGTAGATGATTTTTGAATATTTCATCAATACTTTTTTCGAGAACCTGAATTTACGTAATAATCTTGGAAAATTTCCCAGCATTATATCAAAGGCAGTGGCAAACCTTACGGAACACACTGACAAAATTTGACACAAATTCCTAAGCAAACATGGACGCCACGAGCTGTCAAAATTAAGYCATGCTCACATCAATCATTCCTTCCTATAACCGCTCTTTTGTTGTGGAAATTTTTTTATCGAGTGAGTTAGTACCCTTCATCTGAGAATGTGGTAAGTTGATGACCTACAATGAAAGCGTGATACACTTAATACGGAAGATGTATGTTTGTGATCTTTCTGCAGCTCCTCAAAAAGGGTAGAATATAATTATACATCGACCGGAAATAATAATAATTACCTATTGAGTGGAGATAGATTCCTCGATCATAAAATAACTTCGGGGATTAGCCTTTATTTAGAACTGTTTTACTGGTGATTTAATTATTTAAGAATCACCTATCCTGGGATCTTAGTGATCCTATCAAAGATATCGGTAATGAGGGAAAAATACAGTAAGTAAAAAGTGACTAGCTAATAGATARTCTATATTTATAAATAGCTTTTGAGCCTCTGGAGGCTGATTGAACGAGTTTTTTTTTAAATATTCATTTTTAAAAAGTATTCACTTTGATGTTGTGTGACAAAGGGCCTCGGAAGTTCGAAGCTAATATCGGATGTCGGATTGATTTTTGTACTTTCAAAAAACGATCATTGCTGATTTTTGCAGTAAGTAGTGTCATTATCCCCAGAGATCTTTTGTTGTGTTAATCAGCAGTTATCTTGTTGAAGCTGCTAACTATTAAACCCTTAAAGAGCCAACCTTCCTCAATATCCTTTCCTATCGAATGTTTAAGTTTCATTGAACAATTTTAACCTTTACATATGTAAGAATGTAATATCTTAAGACAAAGGGTTGCACGAAACACTATCGACATTAAARTAATTGGTTTAATAACTTAAAGTAAAACTAAGCTCATCATTTAAGATACATCTGCCAAACATTCAAGTTCCAAATCATTTCACAACCTTTTAAAATTTGAATATCCTTAAGCGATATTTGGGTCAATCAAAGGCGAGTTTGGCGTCTGCAATCTTTTCGGCACAATGACAGATTTTTCACCTATTTACGCAAACTACCACACACATTTCCGAAGAAACTCAATTTCGCTCACCTTATMCTTTTTCGCCGCTCTCACGCTGCTGCTCACTTTAACTATTACATCGCCGTCAATTATGTTTTGACGTTTTCTCCTTTACGCATCATTATAAATATGTCAGGAATTTCTGACAAGCAAACAAAAAGATGTAGACGCGCACACACGCATACTTACATAATATTTGCAACGAAAATGAGCACGAGTTCAGCTGACGTGAAAAAGAATGAAACGCCTTTTCTCCACTGCCACAAAAGACAATAGGGAAGAAGGGGAAAAATAAGGATAATTTCGATATGTTGACTGCGTCTGAAAGTGAAGCGACTTGTCAATAAGGAAAATTATGATTGAAACGATTTGCTTACACAGGTGAATGAACAGAGCAGATTCAATATAAAACGGTGCCATGAATGGCTGGAAAAAACGACGGAAAAAGTTGCTGACGAAATTGATAAGATAAGTAAATGACGAGTGATATTCGTGCAAAGAAAGAGGGAGTATGACATAGATACATAAATACCTGTCTTGCATGAGCTACCTTTTTGTAGGTGCAGAGAATTTTATGTAGCAGGAATAATTGTTAATATGGTACATGATGACGGTACTTGACGAATCACAGTGAAAGTGAAAGCAGTGAAAGCCATAGTTCCTTGAGGGTTTAGAAAAAAAAATCAAAGCTGATCATTGGATATTTGTYAAGAAAACTTTTGTTGGTGAAACTGGTAACTGTAGATAAAGCATGTTGCGCTGAAAGCTTTTGGTGTAAATGTATAGTGAAAGCTCTAACCCAAATACATTTGATGAAAAAACCGCAAGCTTTCATTAAAAAGTTTTGAATTCAATATTTTGTTAAAAGCTTTAACTAGCCCGAACAATTTGTTTTTCAATATGTGAGGCTTTCAAAAGAGCTTTCATAAAAGCTTTTGATAATTCTTCTTAATTTTACATTGCCATTTAAAAATGCAGCTTTCATTAAATAAAAGCTTAGAAGCTTTGGAACTTTTGAGAATGAAATTGTTTTTCAACAAGTTTTTGTAAATATGTATATAGCAAAAGCTCTATTTTAAAGTTCAAGCTTTCTGAAAAAAAAAMAAAAAACGTTTGAATAAACTGTAGTTAGAACGAAAAAAAGTTCAATATGTAAAAGCTTTGAAAAGAACTGTCATATAAGCGTYTGACAGTTTTCATTAAATGAAAGCTTCAAAAATTTCAAACTTTTGCGAATAAGATTAAAGCTTTCTCAGACAAGCTTTTGTAAGTGCTTAAAAAGTTGAGTTTTTTAAATTACTAAAGAAATATTTGTAGTAAATAATTGGAGTTTATTTACAACACATCAGTTTTATGTAACTTCCAAACTAAAAAGTATCCACAATTTCTGCCAAAATAATATCTCCCCTAATTCTATTTCATGACCAAATGATATTAAATTTCCAAAATATTTTCTATTTTTATAACACAGCTGAGATATTGCCAACAAACCATTGAATGCCGCCTATTAACCGAAAAATCTGTTTAATTAACCATAAATTTACTTGAATTTCAGTCATTCAATGCTTTTCACGAAAAACTGTCAATCACAGTGTGCAGCGTAAAAGAGATGTCAATGCAAAGTAACAAAAGAGAATTTTCAAGCATAAAACCACTGACACTGACATTTTTCGGTTATGCAAACCGCCATTTTTATGGTGCATTGGTGCCTAAAAATGAAATTGACAAGCGCACAGCGACCGAAGCCAACTGAAACGATAGCGAGAGCAGGGATGGGAGCACGACGGCTGTAACGGGCATTAAGTCATAAAGCGTAACAAGACAAGTCTGAGAATGAAGGCAAAAAAATAGGAGTTCCAAATGAACAGTATTTAAAAAAGCAAAGTAGAATATCTAAGTAGCTGACAGGAGAAATAGGCAAGCGTTTGGAAGGATGCATTTTAGACTAAATTTTCGGTTGAAATGTTGATTATGACTTTGAGAGAATACTGGCAGGCAGTAAAAGGACAAGTGGGACTCATTAACTTGAGCATGGATCGACATTTAGGTAGTTCTCTTTCTCCAGATACTTGTGCTCATTCTCTGTATGTTGAATGAATCAGAAATATTACGATATGTAATAAGCTCCAAATAGGTCTTCCATGTTTTAATTATTGGAAATTGTTCGTCAGGCTTTGTAAAGATAATAATAAAAGAAGATCAATTTATTTAAATGAATAGTCGTTCTATGGACAAATTCGTTTTTGGTGGGAACCAAATATAAATTGTTAAATGCAATATTGAAAAATCTTTAGCGACAGCYCGGTATTTTTATAACTACCGTGAGTAAGGTCCTTCAAAAAGTTCCCAGCTCACGGTACACGACTCAATTATTCTTCTGATGACTACGTTTATATTTTTTATCAAGGAGGTCCTAATTCTTTATAAAAATTATTCACCAAGAGTTGCAGCATTAAACTGAATTGTCTTAGATTATAATATTGGCAGGGTTTCTTTGATTGTGATACTGTGCTTGAAGCGCTGAAGCCTTTGTCCGCTTCTTTATAGGCGAAATAGTTTCCCAGTTTCGGAATTATTGATCTGAACATTTTGGCAACCGCCCAATTAAGGAGGAAGTGACAAGATGATATTACCTCGCCTTCCTCTACAGAGCTTTTGCAAAGAGCGTCAAACAAAATATTTTGCAGCACTGCGTGTAAGCCTATTGTAAACCTATTGTGTCCAGTCAGATTACGCAAAATTCCGGCGAGAACTAAGAATCAGTAGTTCGAAAGACCTCTTGGAGTTCATTTTGTGCCAGAAGCATCTCGCAGTACCTACTCACCGAAGTGTACTTTCAATAAATCCATTGAATGATGCGATGTATGGAAAGTGTCGCGTTCTTGTTGAAACCAAATGTCGCCGAGATAACGAACTTCCATATTAGGCATTATTATGGCAAATAGTCGGTTATCATGGTGCGATAACGGTCGCCTTTGATGATTACGTTCTAACCGGCATCATTTTTGAAGATATATGAACTACCCACAAACCACACCAAAGCGTAGTTTCTTTTGTGAAATTACAAGTCTTGACTCTCTTCGGRGTGCTCTTCGTTCTAAATGAAACTTTTTAAGAGTGCGTTGCGAAATCGCTTGGGAAGGTCGAGCGGTTTCAGTTCTTGCTCAAGCTGTATTTTGAACGCTTTCAATTTAATATCTCGACGTAAAACGCGCCAAATGGTTCCATACGTGAGCCTAAGCTGCTGATCGATTCTCAATGGTCTTCGTATACGCTCTCAGCTATGGCTGCTATATATTTTCTTCACTGCGTGCTCTATATATATTTGAAAAGTGAATGCTGGTTTTCAAAATGGATGATGGTGCTGCGAATTGAAGGAAAAGTAGGCCGGTTATGTTGACGATAAGTTGAGGAAAGCGCGCCAAATACACTCTTTACAGAGCGAGTAAAGTGCTAAACAATACTGAACAATAAYAAATTGACAGTTTGACATGATCCACGCGCAATCTGTCAAAAAACAAAAAAAAAAAAAAAAAAAAAAAAAAAAAAAAAAAAAAAAAAAAAAAAAAAAAAAAAAAAAAAAAAAAAAAAAAAAAAAGTTTTTGGAATCATATGAAAAATTTCGAATGAAACCACCCTAATAGATCTAAAAATGAAAGTCAGTGACGGCGAATATTATTTGGCTCATCATAAAAGTCGTCATCAATCCGATGTCCTTCACATATGACGTAATTCGCCAAAATATCATGAGSACATCATGTTTGAAAAATTTGYAAATTTTTYTTTTTGCATTTTTGCATTCTTCGCTTTACTTAAATTTTTCACAATATTCAAATTTTATTTACACATACACAGTATCTGGCTTGCATACATATTTACTGATATATACATACATATATAAAAAATTAAAGAAATAAAAATTATTCGCTTATGCATTCATGTGMACTCGCCCACAACGGCACGAGGAGCGGACAGAGACGCAAAGGCGAATTTTAGTTTTATACAAGCATGAAAATTTATTACGTATGCCACCCGTGGCGCGGAACAGTAGTTGCGATTTTATTCATTTGGCTGAAGCGCTCGTTGGCGGCCACCTTTGAAAATTCCGCAGCGTCGCTTGAACTGGATGGCTGACGCTGGCGCATGCAGTTACTCACTCATCCACTCACGCGCTTCGGCTCACKCACTCATTCATTCATTYATGCCTCACGCTGCACGTTCCATGTTAATTCGGTTTCTCAAATCCTGCACCACTGCATTCTATCCTTTTTGGTTTGCCAGCCTCGTTTTGCATTCCGCAAAATTCATGGCACCCACCCCAGTCCACACCTCCCTCCCTTCTGGCTACACTCCCTTTCGCTGTTGCAATATTTTACGCGCTGACTTTCATGCTGCATGCAATCGCCCAAGCTGCCACAATTCGCCTGCATCGTTCACGTTGCGCTTTATGCCGCGCCACGCCCCCTTGCTTGTCTGTGCTGCTCGCCTCTGACTTGGCTGACACATTGAGATGAACTGCTGTGCAGTGCGTTGAAAAATTGAAATGAATTTGAATTTTTACATTTTTAACGTGAAATTACGACAATTCAACAAAAGCGCCAGCATGTGGGTGGTGTCTCGAAGCGAGCAGGCGGGGGGTGTGGCATACAACCCATACAATCGTATACAAACTGAGCGTGGCTTACTAAATTGTGTTGTGTTGGTGGCATTGACAATTTTTTTGTGTTGCTGAATGTAATTATTGTTGTTGTTGACGGTTTCGAGTTATGAGGACTTTTTCTATATATTTTTTTGAGGATTTATTAGTTTATTTATTATTTTTCATAGTTATATTATATTTTCTGTTGCTGTTGTTCGTTCTGTTTCTTTTCTTCAGTTATTTTTTCGAAAACATTTCCATTTCCTTGAGCAAAGCAAACATTACTTATACTTTTACTTTGGATTCGTTGGCCACATTTTATTTTTGAAAGTTATATGATATTTCCTCTTTCTGTTATTCAATTATTCGCAGTTCCTTTTGTAAATAAACTGAGTAACAGAAAAGCGGTCTATCATATTAAACATTACTTATTATATGATCTTACATTTTTTGACATTAGTTAATCTTTRCGCTAACTGCTTCTAAATTCGTTCTTAATTCTGTTTTTGTTTATAATTTTTCTGTTTCTGTTTATAATTTTACAAATTTCTTTCTGTATAATATTTTAATAATTTCATGACAAATAAGTTTTGAACTTTTTTTCAGAGTGTTTTATGAGTTAACTTTTCTGTAAAAAAATTTTTTTTTGGAGTTTTCAGTTTCTGTTTTTAGTTTTCTGTCTTTCCCTTATTTCTTCGAGTTACAGTTATTTATGTAAAGCAATACATATTATATGCGTTTTTCATTAGTTAATCTGTAGCGCCTATTACTTTTTCTAATTTTGGTTCGTAGTTTTGTTTTGAAATATTTCTGTTTCTGTTGATAATTATTTTAAGACCTAAGTTTCACTTACACATTGAATATTTGAATTTTAGAGAGAGCTAGAGGTTTTTTAAGTTTACTTTTCTGCAGTGAATGAATCTTAATTTTCTGCTTCCAATTTTCTGTTCCTGTTTCTAAATTTTTCGATGACATTTCGCACATTTTATTTTAACAAATCTATACTGACGATATTTTTGGGTTTTAATTTTATATTTGGAGTAATGTATGTTACTTAATTTAATAAAAAAATCAACTGTATTATAGATACATACATATGTATCTATTAAATTCCCGTCCCCTATTCAGTTTATTTCCCGCCACTGTTCGCATGTCAGAAACGGAAAATAAATGTCTTTGTCTGCACTTTTTTCACCTTAAACCACTACATTTTGTCGCTTATTGCAAATTTTTCATTTTTACTCTTTTTATTTCGTGCATTTTTTTGCCATTGCATATTTGTTGTTGTTATTTGTAGAYAGATTCACAACCGAAATGCTAACCCATTTGTCAATTGTCACTTTGTTGATGTTGACGTAATTTTTATTTTAGTGCTAGATATATRTACTCGTATACTTTACATGTGTTATACACACATATTTATGTGTTTGTGTGTGAGTCACATGCGGTTGCCGAAATGTGTGCACTTCCCCCTTTTTTGGTTGCTGATTTATCAACGCAGTGATCAAGATAAAAAAGCGCAGTAAGTAGAGATGAGAGATAGTGATAGTAACCTAGCGGTATATTACTTTATAATTCAGTTAAATTTAAAATGTATATACATTTTCTACAGAGGAGTACTATTTTTCAGTTTATAGCAGATATTTAGTTAAGTTTCCACTTTAATAATGAGTATTTCCGACACAGGAGAGCTAAAGTGTCGGTGGAAAAGGTGAATATATTGGGTCTATAACTATATTCGAGCGGATTGCCGAAAGACGACTCGATTATTATTCCATTGTTTCATTATTCCCAATGTGACCTTCAGCGCCTTTTTCAGTATATTTTATTTGAAACTTGAACAAAAAAATGTTGTGTCTAAAACACAAACGAGGAGTTCTGCTTCATTACTATAATATAAAGAAAACCTCAGCCCAAATTCATCCAATTTCGGTGAAATCACGCTGGTGATTTTGACTTAGAATGCGAAGAACGTCTTCTGATGTTGAAAGAAGATTTTGCGTGCCAGAAATACTGCTTAAACGCTGGGAAACTGTTACAGCTTCAGATGGGCAATACTTAGAAAACTACTTTTGCACATGTTTTCCGTAAATAAAAGCTTAAGTAAAGCTATAAATTGGTTCTTTTTAT
This sequence comes from Bactrocera latifrons, assembly GCF_001853355.1. Lineage (NCBI taxonomy): Eukaryota > Metazoa > Arthropoda > Insecta > Diptera > Tephritidae > Bactrocera > Bactrocera latifrons. Next base: position 3,962,442 of record NW_017537156.1, read on the forward strand.
TTTCCAAAGATCTTTATACCTTTGCAAATTTTTTTTATATTTCGCTAGTCTTTTGGGACACACAAAGTCGATTAAATATAGTCCTTAATTCGTTGCCTGTCATAAATATCATAATAAATCATAAATAAATCATTGTACACAATAAAAAGTTTCAGCGAGTTCTGACAGATTTTTCAGAGAGCCTGTGGGATATTTTTTTAAAGTTTTTTACAACCTTATATGTAAAGTACTCAATTTTGTAATGACATTCTGATGAATCAAACTTCGTAAACTTTTATAGAGCTTTGAAAAGCTTTTAGCAAATTGTATATTGTATACTTTTGGGAGTATTTTTTGGTTCGTCTTCAATTCCGGATCAGACAACTTTAAAACAAGGTCATAAAAAAAGAGAAATACGCTTATTATACGATTAGGTAAACTTTTAAAGCTTTTCTAGAGCTTTTTGAAAAATAAATGTATAGTTTTTGGAGTACTTTATTCTTCACTCTGTATTTTGAGCTACTTAAATCAATAAAARTTTTGTAAACCAAGTTCAGTATAATTGAGAACTTATTATTCAAATTTGTGATGAAAGATGATGGAGTGCTCTTTCTTGAACTGGAATTAGACAGCTAAATGAGCTAGATAGCTAAGAGTTGCCTTATAAACCAAAACCACCAGCTAAGTAATATAAAGGCGTTCTTTATCGATTTCCCACGCATAWCTTCAACATCTACCCAAAAATATATAAAGGTAGGTATCTGTAGCGCTAATTTTAAATAAAGTCCAAATTCGTTTTTGTTATCATATAAAAAATATACTTGAATTTATATAAGCCTGTGGGTATGCTACACTAATGCTTTTAACTAAAAGTAAGATAAGACCACAAAAAGACTCTTCACAGAGCAATAATAATAAAATGGAATAACACCAGTGGCGCGCTGCGTATGAGCAAAGTTTTGCGAATTAACATAAAACAGAGACAAGAGAGATAAACTGATTTACATGTGTGAGCGCTTAAAGGTGTGTTGCTGAGCATGTAGGTGTGTGTGCGTGCGTGTGAAGGGCAACAATAGTTGCTGAAATTTCGTTGCGAAATTGGCGAATAAGCAAGCAAATATTCCGCATTTTAAATAGTGCTATGAAAGCGCAAATAAAACACACACACATACMCACACAAATGAACCTAGCACACACACACCAATGCATCCAGCTCTCACACAAATGTCTAACGGCAGCATAAAAATACATGTACGAGTAAAGGCAAATATTTACGCACACATGTGTATTTGCCAGCGCGAAAGTGCAAATTTACATAAAATGCTTAAAATGGATTTGTATTTGTTGYTATTACAATTGTTGTGCCGTACAATATTTGTGTTGTTTTTGTAAACTAAACACTACAAAATGCATGCTGATCGTATTTACCTATAGCTACATTTGTGGGAGGGGGTCGAAACGCCTCAGGTTGTTAGTTGATTGGTCGCATTGCTCGTAAATGGCGTGTAAATAGTTGCGAACACTATAAAATGGCGACTAAAAGCTTTCCCGCTGAAAAATGAGGAACAAACAAAACAAAAATTGCGTTCGAATTGGTCGCTTAGGGTTAAGGTGGAGTCTTTTCTCGTATATGTTTCGTGGTTGTTAAACACAAATCAATGAAACTTTATATTTATTMCTTTTTTAATTCGCTCTCTTTAGCTTACCGTAGAGTTTTGCGGTTTATTGCGCATTTGAAAGCTTCGAATATCCTGTATTTCAGCGCCCTGTTAATACTTCCCTTAGCTCATGCTTTTATTTTACCTTTTTCATTTCGCCAGCAAATTTTTAAAATTTTGCAGTAAATTTCAACATTTTTAAATTAATTTTTTAAATTTTTCGCACAGCTCAGTAAAATCCACAACTTTTGTTTTTGTCTTCGTGTGTTCCCTTCGCAATTGGCTCGTATTAAATACAAGTGTTTCGTCATGAAAATACATCATCGTTGCTAGTCTCATAAAGGYGGAGGTGATTATCGTTTGGTAGTAAATAAATTTATGCTGTTGGTTATCATAAAAATTCATGTTGAGAGAATTATGGCAACGCTCASGAATTGTATGCGGCGCAATTGAGAGCGAAAAAACGTGAATGTGGGAGTTTTTGAATGATACTTACGAATTTTTTCGATATAAGTAAGGAGAAAAAATATTGTTTAAATTGAAAAAATAGTGTGCTAAGAACATAAGAAGGTAAATTTAAACCAAATTTTGTCACAAAAAAACAAAACAAAAAAAAAACAAACATAATAATAAGTACATGATAAAAATAAAATTCTAAAAACTGGGTTTGTGAAATAAACTCACATAAAATTTGAGGTTATATGAAAAAAGTCTTTGCTCAGGAGTTATGGATATTWTCATTACATACAGCTTTATCACATAACTTTTTTCGATAGGACTAATTGTTTTGACCGAAAATGAGATAAACCGTTCTGATTCCAAAGACTAAGCCACGCCCCTCCACTTCCTTTTCTTGAGCTCAGATCGCCCGTGAAATTTCAAAAATTATCTGACTTCATCTATGATATCTACTCAAAACTAGAAAAAGTTTTTGTGTTATACAAGGATTGATTTTGATTGCATTTCCATACAGGGATTAGATATCGGCATTTCCGACAAATGGGTGAAGAAGTGTACTTAGAAAATTTTGGATCGATATCTAAAGAACTGAGGCATTTGTAAGAAAATTGAACTGTCTTCTAAATAGTCTGCGTTCACTATATTTATACAAGCTTGCAAGCTGTTGCTACAGAGTTGTAGTTTGGCTCACCTAACGGTTGTATGTATTACCTAAAACTAAGCAAGATAGGTATTGGGTTATATACATATGTGACTAGAAAAGTTGAAATCCGATTGACTGTCTGTTCGTCCGTACGCGCAAGTTGTAACTTAAGTAAAATTTGAGATTTTTCGACGGATGAAACTCGGTATGTCGGTTAATTAGTACAAAAAGAGTTCGTAGATGGGCGTAATCGGACCACTGCTACGCCCACAAGTTGCCAATAACCGAAAACACATAAAGTGCCATAACATTATAAGGAATCGCAGAAGTAATGGGCGCCTGTGGGGGAAAATTTTTGAAAAATGAGCGTGATCCATTAAATTTTACTCCGATATGGCATTAGAAGGCTTTATGCGAGCCGGTGTGAAAATTTGACGATGGCCAGGGAACCGTCCACCTTTTGATAAAATCCCATATCTCGGGACCCGATCGATCAATTTCGACAAAATTTAGTACATGACATTTTTCTCACACTCCTACGTCACAATACGAATAGAACAAAATCTGACGAGATCCAGGCCAAATTCCCATATAATACAATTTTGAATTCCACTTAATTTTTTTACTTTCCAGTACACAAATCAAGAAGCAATTAATAGAACTTGATACAACTTTGCAGAATGATGACTTTAGTGTATGCCACCTTATGACAAAAAAATTGTTCAAATCTAACCAAAACTGTTCAAGCCCATAGGTACCAAATATTTGGGCCTCAGTCCCTATAGTTGATTTTTGATCGAAAATATCGGTCAATGTGTAAGATACATATATAATTGAAATTCTACTCTCTCAATAGTATGTCTGTGTATCAAAAATGGATTGAATCGGGCCAATACTTCCCTGAGCCCCCATATATCTAATATAACGATTTTCGAACCTTCAGGTGACTTTGTACCTAATATATCGACCAATATGTGAGCTATCTCAATAAATATGTGAGAGCGTGTTTTACTCATAACAGTGTGTACCTTTGTGCCTAAGGTAAATAAATTTGAAAACTTGATCTAGCCCCTACATGATTTTCGCGTTTCTAACACACCTTGCGTCGAATATGTCTGTCAGTGTGTGAGTAAAACATACACTAAAAATGTTACAAAAAAATTACCCTTTATTGTCAAAAATGTGCTCAATAGTTTACAAAAGGTCCGAACAAAATTACTCAATCCTTATATAAAAAATAAATTCGAAAAAAAAGTGTTTTTGTTTTACCTTATAATTCGTAAGTGAAAAGTGCATGCGCCTTCAACTGTTTTTATGTGCACATACACACGCACTTAGCTAGCGAGAGCTACGAGTTGTAATGACGGTGAGAAAACAGAGTGCGTAATAAGAGATCATAAGTGCATCTAGCAAACGCAGTGGTCTCTGCGAATGAAGAGTAACTTCGTTGTTCGAAAATTCGTACGAATGAGAATGAAGAGAGAAGTAACGTGAAGAATGCAAGCAACAGTTAGTTAGTGAAGAAAATTTGTGTGAGATGTGGCTTTGACATTGCTGTGACATTTTTGCTGAATTTTTATTAATAAAGTGTTGGCATTTTCTTAAAAATGTGTAAAAGGTGTTGTGTGGAAGGAGTATTGGTATAATTGTAAGGAGTTAGCTTGATTTAAATGAAATACACTAAGTGATAAGAATTTAAGTGTGTGCCAAGCAGATTTCGTTGTTGTAAGTCGGTCGGTCAGTGTGTGTTTTTGCAAAAAGCGTGCGCTGTGAGGTTGGTGTGGTAATTTAGTATTTGAAGATGTAAATAAATGTTAATTTATATACAATTTATTAAGTTAATTTATATTAAATTACGAATTTTTGTTAAAGTGTAAAGTTCATAGTAATTTGGTGCGCCATAAAATTTTCTTACAATACGGCTAATGTAATTCTTTTAAAAATGGATGAACTTAATTTAAGTTATTTTTAAGTAAGTGAGAAAGTGTTATTTAATTTAAATCGCAGTTAATAATTGTCAAAAGGGGAAATAATTGTGCCGTTCATACTTCTTAAGGTAAGTTTATCATGTAAATGGCGCTACTAAGCAAATATAATATTTATTTTCGCATTTATTCCGCTATTTTATTACTATGATTATTATATAATGTCAAAAAAAGCTTCAGTATCTTTTTTAAGGTTTTTAAATAAGCTTTTTTATTGTTTTATTTCTGAAAATGGATTGATTGAGATATTTGCAGATCGTTTTATTGATTGAAGTGTGTATTCTCTTAATTTGTCAAAGTAATCACTAAAAATTTCTTTGTTTCTAGAGCTTCATCCATTTCGAGCAATAGTTAGCTTTGTTAGAAAATCTGTTACAGAATTCCGCTTAATTGACTCAATTAGGAAATTCTATGTTATTTAATTATATAAGTGGCAATGGATAATTTATTCATTAGAAGAAATTCTGAAACATTTTTAATGAACGAAATGATTTAATTAATGAAAAAAGTGAAAGAAATACCTATTTTTCGTATTCCAATTTCACCGAGAAAATATATTTTCTCATAGATATTATAGCAAAGCCAAGAAGTAGGAGAGTTTCTTCTGGAATATTATGAGCTTAATTGGCTCATTTCCGAGGCTCTTCTCTTTCTTCAATTTTAGTGTTTTTTTTACGTGGCAGGTCCCAAAACCAGTGCACCGCACTGCGGAGTTTTGCCTTTTCACCTTAGATCGCCTTCAAATGCGAGTTGCTTTTGCTACCTAGAAGTCGTGAGCTGCTGGAGCCATGTGTAAAAAAATCGAGTCTCGCCATTCCCAAGTGAACTTTCGCACTTGGCTCCGTCCTCCTCTTTCTCCTTCTCCAAGCAGAAGAATTTCCTTAATTAGCAAACACTCAATTATATGATATATAGTATGTGTTGGGATCGCTAGTTGACTCTTTAGAAGGGTTTCTAAAGTTTTTATAAATTTTAATTTTTTTATTTAAACGGCTTCTACTACGAAGGCGTCTATCTTTTCGAGTAAATAGTAACAAGTATTCCTCTGTTATCTGAAATTTTGGGTACAAGTTTCATTATTCTTAAATGCAATAAAGCGGAATGAGTTAGGGACAACACAACTCTCCAAAATATGTTTTAATAAAATAGTTCATGAAATCTTTAATGAAATGGTCGAAAACGAATTATATTGTGTCCTTTTTTTAAACGTCAACCAATACTAAAAGAAATATTAATAAATCAAATTAATGTGGTTGTCAAAAAAGTCTTGCGGTATTTTCGCTAGTTGGCGCTGAGAGCGCGTAGTTCTAGTTTTATTCTTATTTTATTTTAGTCGCATCGGGTCATGCTATGCCTTTTTGGAAAGCTCATTTCACGCGCTAAGACGTGTTTGATTAATTGTCGTTTCTTTTAAGTCGTTCGTGAGTTATAGCGTCGCAAACATGGAGCTAAATAAAGAGAAAATACGGCATATCTTACAGTACCACCACGGTAAAGGCAATATTGCATCTCAAGCCGCCAATAAAATTTGTGCAGTTTATGGACCCCATACAGTTTCCATTTCCACCGCACAACGATGGTTTCAACGTTTTCGTTCTGCTGTAGAAGTGGTGAAGATGCGCCACGCTCCGGAAGGCCTGTCGTCGAAGATTGCGATAAAATCGCTGAATTGGTCGAAAGAGACCGGCATAGTAGCAGCCGTAGCATCTGTCAAGAGGTGGGCATGGGTCATCAAAAAAATTTTATGAACAATTGAAAATTCAATAAAAATACCGCAGGAAATACCGCAATACTTCTTTGACAAACTAATATAATTTATCTTATCAGTAATAAGGAACAATAAAGTACAATTAAGGAGAACTGACAACATTTCTTAGTCATAAATAACTTTGCAGCTTAATTGAATAATCTAGGTAGAAATCTACTAACTGACAAAGTACTACTAAAAAGTATGTTTTTAGGTCATTACGACAAGCAATGGTAAGCAGACATTGTTATTGGTGACGCAACCCAGAAAACCACGTAACAATTTTACAAAAATAGTGTTCGGATGGTATGAAGCAATTAACCGAACTTGCTTAAATAAAAGTCTGCACTCGCTATAAAAAAGGGCACGCATTGTCTTAGCGAAGACGTTTCCTTGCTTAGCGAAGTGTGGCATGTGGATGACAGTGTGCTGGGTTAACTTAAAGAACGGCAGGTGCSGGTGGTTGCATTGTTTGTTTGATTGAAGCGACGCCATTAACCCCAATTGCCCGTTATGGCAACTTGAAACGGCATAAAAATCCAAGTTAATAACGCTCATAACTATGAAGCGGAGGAACAGTAGAAATTTTAACGATTACAAATCGTCGCTTCAAAGTGTGGGAAGGGTTTTACAGCAATGAAAGCGATGAAGAACKCAAGTGGTGAGTGAAATATGAATATAAATGAGGGAAGTGGAGGGTGATAAAACAAGAAGAAGTGCAAGAAGAGATAATAAAAAGAGATGAGAGAGAGAGAGAGAGAGAGTGCAGAGCCGCTAAGTTTAGAGCGAATTGGTGGCAAACGAAGTGTAGAAGGGGATTTCATATACATATATAGCGCACCCACTATGACATCAACACATATTTCTAGAAAATACCACAACAACAAAAACTACTTAAAAATAATGCGAACACGCAAAATGCAGCGATTATTATGCAATTAAGTACGAAGACAAGAAAGGGATACGAAAGGAGAAGTAAAAACATAAGCACCAACAACAAGAACAACACTTCTAACTGTTAACTTTGCGTATATTTCTCATAACTATAAGCAATATCTAAACAAAACCCCTCCAGCCAACCCCAACCATCCAGCGTTTTCCTGTCTTGTATGTATGTAGCATACTTCCCGGCGCTTAACGCATCTAACCAACTAAACTCATAACTTTTGTAGCTTTCTTGTATACAGACATAAGAAATGGTAGTTATTGTGGTCGTCTGCTCGCTCCAACATTACGAGCTCATAATGGGCGCAATTAATAATTTTGACAATTTGCACAACATTTCATTTGCCGACGTAATGCTGGGGTAGCAAGCGATTGATGAGCTGTACGCGTTGCACGTAAGCGTCTGCTTCTTTCGCAAACAATTTGACCATTTTACAAATTGCCGCTTTAGGCTATGCCAAACATTATGGCTTCATAAAATCATTAACAAAACCACATTGAACTTTTTGTTTTTGTTTTGCATTTGCGGACGCGCTTAATGGGTTAATATCGTGTTGCCGAAATCAAAAATGTACACGCTATCTGCGGACAGACTTTGTTGAAGTTTCAGCGATATATAAAAGTTGGTTGAAACGCCAACGAGTTCGAGTTTTATCCTGTCTTTCATTGTCTGTTAGATATTATTCACTCTCCACGCTGTGTTCTTACCTTTTACAATATTTAGGCCATCTTAATTTTGATGGGAAGTTAGTCTTTATGCTTCAGGCTAAGAGATCTTTTGTGGTTTTTGTTTCAATTTAAATTTTGACAGCTTATGAAGACAGTGGCGTAGTGAGTGGAGAATACTAGACTGAATTTGGGTACTTAACAAATGTTTTTTGTTTTACCATGGTTCTTAAAAGAGGGTTTCAAATGCCCACTTTGAATTTTTCCTTAATAATATCTGCACTTCTTCGCCTTTTTACTTTTTAAGGGAAACAATCACTTTGAACTGATACATGTTTTCTAGCAAATGACAGTTAACCAATGAAAAGTCATTTAAATGACAAGAAAATGAAATACTGGCATAAGAAATATCAAAAAAGTATTAATATTTAACGACCTTCGTCTAATTAGCTTGAGTGATCTATAACCAATGCCAGCAGACTAATGGAAAGTGGTAAAGTTCCCTATGACTACTGAAAAGTGACAAACATTAGCTGACTTCCGAATGCTCTGCCACAAATAGCATATAAGACGGAAAGTCATAGCTAAAAATGTCAGGGGTTTGACGAGAAATTTTCAGAATGCCTTACAACCAAAAATATGGCACAAGCAGCACTGTTCAATGACAGACGTCAGCGGCTAGTGACAAGCATAAAGTAATACTGATTACTTTGCAACAAAGACTATAAAAAATTGAAACTCAAAGCTGAAAATTTAATAGGTTGTGACTAAGCATCTGTTTGAATCTCGTGAATAAAGTAAGTTATGCAATCAACCTTGCCAAATGACAGCTGATAAGTCACAATTGATTATTGACAAGCCACAAATGTGAAGTGATAACCGATTACCTTTGGAAGAAAGACCATAAAAACAAGAGAAAACGTTAAATTCGGTTGCGGCGAAGCTAGAATACTCTTTACAAATAAAAAAATTTGTATGGCAGTTATAAGTTATAGTAGTTCGATCGGAACAATTTGTGTCATTGCATTATATTCGGTACTAATCTGTGCAAATTTCGTTAAGAAACCTTATCAAATAAAAAATACCACATTCCGATCGTTCCATTTACATGGCAGCTATAGGTTATAGTCACTCGATCTGAACAGCTTTTTCGGAGACTAATCCGTTGTATTAGGTATTAACTCAAGCCAAATTTCGTCAAGAAATCTCGTCAAATAAGAAAGTTTTTCATACAAGGACTTGTTTTTAACCCGATCTGAATAGTTGCTTCCGAGATTACTTTGTTTCCTTAGGTAATAACTCAAGCCAAATACCTTTAAGATATTTCATCAAATAAGAAAGTTTTTGATTTTGATCGTTCAGTTGTACAGTTTTAGAACGATATCCCAAAAACTGATTGATTAGTCCGCCTAAATGATTCGTATATATATATATATTTTTTATAGGGTCTGCAATATGTCATTCTCAGTATAAAAARCTTTATGGTATAATTAAATGTTATTGTTTGAAATATCAGCGACAAAATTGTCTACACATCAACGAAATTGGTTCCGATTAAAGTACTGAATCTTTATATATTAGAATTGCCTGTTTGCAATTACGAGTTCATTCCATAAGCCGTCACTGAGCTTTTTTATCGGCCTGCTCAACACTAAGTAACGAGTAATCACTTTCAAGTACGGCAACACATTTTCTCCAATTACGCCTAAGACATGTTTGCTGACTGCTAACTCTGCCCGTGTAATGCACGTGTAAGTATGCAAAACATAAGTTCCGAATAACGACAATTTTACTTTAGTGCAGGCATTGCAAGATTTAATCTAAGCGCTGCTGCTACCAATGTCAGAGTTCATACCTTTTGACTTCATATCTTGCTCTTGCCTTTGCCGGGCCTCTCTTATTACGACATGCTGTCCTTTGCTCAACAAACTTTTACTGATTAACCGGCTTTAATGCCAACCCTTCTCTACATTTCTCATCTCTGCCACACATCTTCCTCATCTGTTGCCCGCATTCGTCTGCTATTTTCTGTTCTTCCTTGTTTCTTTGTCTTAAAACTTTCGTGCATTTTCGTATATTTTTCTTACTGCTGTGACAACTCTTTTGTTATCGCCACAAATTTATCAGCATATCGTTTTACGGTCTCAACCCGTTTTTGGCAACAATTTGCCAATATCGCCTTTTGTTCGTTGCCGATAGGTAAAGCGTCGTCGTCGGATTGTGCGCCAAAGACGAAAATCCCTAAAGCCCTAAAGGGGAAACCTGAAACTAACGAATACCCAACATTGTTGCTGCTATTGTAGCTGCAGTAAAATTGTCAAAAGCACAGCCAACAGGCAACAGCTAGCAGCCAGAGAGGGCAGCGGTGGCAGCAAAGTAACTTGCAACATCAGCAAAGGCTATCAGCAACAATGTGTCAAGCTTTACAACATCGCAAAAGCATTAAACAACAACAATAGCAAAAATAACATGCCGGCAACAACAGTGCGCTTGCAAAGCAAGATAATCGCTGCTCTGGTAATTTTTTGCAATTTTGCTTTCATTGTTGTTGTTGCTGTTGTTTTTTCCGATCGAAAGGTTAAGATGCTCCGACATTTGCGTCGGCATAAAGTGAAAAGTTACATTATAACGAGCTGATATCTATCGTTATTTGTTGCCAACAATAAAATACATGCAATGATAGCAACAACAATAGCAACATTCAAGCACTTGTTAAGGGCCATCAAGTTTGTTAAGGGTTGAATTGATTTTCTTTATCATTTAATTGGCAGCTACGTTGCCATAATTTTTGCCGAGCTTGCATTTAAGCGAAATTTTATAAACAGTTATAGATTTTAAAGTCTTTTTTTTAGATTCACTAAGGTCTTTGATCCTGTACTGTACATTTTTCTCACAAATATTCCTAACCCCTCCCTTATTGCTGACTTAAATGACAAGATTTTATAAATTTAGTTTAGTTGTTCGAAGGGTTCTGTGTTTTATTGTCCTTTATGAATTCGGAAATGATATCCCAATCTCTAGTATATACCGAATGCAATTACGCTAATAACTCAAACATTATTAGTCCACTTGTTTCAAAAAATATTGATCAATACTTTATGAAAATTAAATTAGATATCCGAATTTCTTTATCACAAAACTGAYCATTGGAGTGCCTAGGCTTTATACAAAAGCGTCCATCAGGATTTTGCGTATTCAGAACTATGATCGCTGTTTTCTGGAATGTCAATACTCCTCCAAGGTATTTTAACGGATCCCYATATTTCCTAAGGTGAAGTCAATAGAGATGAGAAAGTCATGGTATAATTGATCTACTACTCTCTAGCTTCTTAATTTACTTCAAGCGTTAACTTTGATAAAGCTTCTCTGCCCATATACCCGTGGGGAGGTTGTGCATGGGTAGAGTTATGCGGATGTGTCAAAGCTTATCGAGAAGCTTGAGTGAGATACATTGTCAAGAAGTATCTGGCAAGGAAAGGCTATTAGTAGAATGGGAATAGAGCGATACTCCCCTCTCCACGTATGTTCTACTATTTGGACCTGAAGCTTGATCAACTCTGTATCCTTGCAAGAACTTTTTAGCCCAAGATTGATCGTAATAGGTGCAGGGGTTCTAACAGACCATCGCTATATCTAGGCGCCGATGTAAGAGAATTTTATTGCACATTAGCAGCAGAAGCTAGATGGAAGAAGCCGAGGTGGAACAACATGTTCTTCTTGATTACACCGTGTTTGTGAGATCAAGGCTTAAACACTTTGGAACTCAAATTTCCAGATGTTCCACCAAACTGGTAGGAACAGAAAGTAAATGCCTCAGCAAATGCTGACTTATATTATCGAATACAGGAGTTTTATTTCAATGACTTCACATAGGATTGTATATAGTGGTTTAAGTGCGTTCTCAAGATCAACCGTCGAACCGAACTTTGATAGAGGTGCTTGTGATGTCTCGGTATTAATTTTTTGGAACTGCTTGCTACTAGAATTTACCATTTATTGAAGAATATTAAGATTATAATGGTTTGAACGATCTCTGATTTTAAGACGGGATATATGTATAAAATAACCGACAATGTAAAGAGAACTGTTTCAGTTTGCCAATTGTTTGCAATTTAAAAAAAATCATTAAGTAAACAAAATAATACAAAACAAGCAAGTATGAATATAGCTGAAAATTTTTAAAGGGTTGCTACCTGTTAAAAATTTGAAGCAATAATAATCATAATAATTGAATTTGCAAAAGTTGCACAGTTGAAAATATGTGTGATTAGTGTTGCCACCTGTTCAAAATTAAATTACTGAAACGTTTTTAAATCTTTTTATTGAAATTAATAAACATCAACTGTCGTACTATGAGTAATCTTTTAAAAAGGGTTGCCACCTGTTAAAAATGTGAAGCAATATAATATTTTAAATTTTAAAAATGTGATATTTTGCTATAAGGGTATCTAAAAAAGTGAATTAGCAACAATTGCGCAGTTGAAAATATTTGTGATTGGTGTTGCCACATGTTTACATTTAAATTACTGGACTTTTTTCAATCTTATAATACAAATTAATAATAAGTAAATTATTGCATTATGACTAAAAATTGTTCTCGGCAAAATTTGTGGGAAAAGTTGCCACCTGTTTGAAAATTTTATTAGAAAATGTATTCAAAATTATTCGATAAATAGTCAGCACTTATAAGCTAAGTGTTATTTAGAAATATTTTTTATAAAAGTTGCCACTTGTTTCAAAAATGCATTGGAATATTAGTATCAAACAAAAGGCATATGGAAAATCTTTCATATACATACATACCTACTTGTAAATAAGTGTTTTGAAGTGCAGTTTGTATATCGCAATTGGTTATCATAAACCCATCATACATGCCTTAGAATTTCCAAAAAATTTAATTCTCTAAATATTATAAAAAATTGCATTCCTTTAAATTTTSTGCCCTGTTAGCTAATGTTGCTGGCACTCTAAATTAAAAATACTTGCGCTCTCCGCTTTACAAACTGTTTACAGCGTACTAGCGCTCTTTATGGCCAACTTTTAAAATCAATTTACTGTTATTTCCTCATYAAAAATGCAAAAGCCTAGGAAAATGTGAGCCAAGCAAAAAGCATACAGATAATTGCAATTGCACTAACGGCACGTTGCCACCCCCGCATCGCCGCACCCACACGTGCAACAAGCCGTAAACTCAGCTATTTAGTGACTGACAGCAACTGTCAAATCAGTCTCGTGCCAATGACAGTTTGACAGCGCCGCACTGCGCTTCCATGTCCGTTGCAATTTCGTAATACCAACTAAGTACAATGCCACCGAACAACAACAGAAACAGCCATTAGTTGGTATTGACTTTTACCGACACTTTCACTGTCACAGAGCACAACATGGTGCACCTTCACAAAACACAAAACACACGTATATACATGCATACAGATATGTCGATTTCAGGCATTATAATGCAAGTTTTCTTTCCCGCTCCGTGTTTGTTGCTGTTGTTGTTCCTCAGTTGCCGCATTTATGTTTATTGTCGAACGCAGAATGTAAAAGTTTTATAAACACTCGAGAATTCCTAGAATAAACATATCGTATAACTTCAAATAGCACTTAACCTGTCGCCGGAATATTGCATCCACCAAGGCACCCACTCAACTGGCACCGCATCACGACCAACACACCACCGCCAGCTCGCATATTGCCGTTATGCTTATACCAACACAATTACAAAGACCAACAGGCACTTCAGCAGCAACAACAACTACTTGATAGTAATAAGCTGTCTATTGCGTCGTTTAACCCGCTTGCCGCCCTCAATCCCCAATRGCAGCCCCTGTTGCTAGTCGCTTGCTACAAGGGAGATAGAATGAAGCACCCTCGCTTTCTTGTTGAAGGTGTGCTGGCTGCCTGTGTAGTTAATAAGCGAGCCACACTAACCACGGGTTTGAGAGCGCATTGACAGTTCTGGGTAGCACATAAGTAGTAGCAAATCTAGAATATAATCTCCTCTTCACCATTGCTCGATGTAATTTATGGCATTCGCTTTAATGAATCACACTCACACATGTGCTTTTAACTTATACGCTGATTTTTAACTAGAATATTTTAAAGGTTAATCGTGAATATTTAAAACYCTTATGGTACCATGACAAGGCTTACATCTATAGTAGGTGGAGAAACTAAAAACGCTTGAGTTCTTCACATTTCTCAAAATTCATATTGTTTTATAGCTGTAGGCCATATATATATGTTTAGGTAATTTAAATTCTCCCGGACTGGACGAGCTAGCCGAATGGAAAAGCATTCCTAATTTGGTTCAACCTTTTTTATGCACATATGATCAAAATTGTACAGGACTGGTCGAATTAACCGAAACGAAAAAACATTTTTCCTAGACTGGTATAACCTCTTTCATGTACTTATGATCAAAATTGGGCGGCACTGGTTGAGCTAGCCGAATGGGAAAAAAATTCTTTCTAGACTGGCACAACCTTTTTCTGTCTTTTCACACGAAGAACAAAATATTGCAAAATTCTACCACCGCGCTTTAAAAGGTATAACTTCTACTCTCTCGAGCTCTGCCAAATATCAAGATATCTAACAAGATATCATTTTTAAAATACTGAGTTGGAAAGTACACACTGATTGTAGGGCTTACAGATCCCTTAGAATATGGAATCCATTGCCCCGACATGGGATTTATGACCCTACACAACTATCGGCAAGTGTGCTCCGTCCCTGACTAACGGGGTGTGGTAGACGGCATTATTAAAAAWGTTCCCTAGAACAGGTGCCACCGGTCTGCTTGCTACAAAATCGAAATGAAAATTGCATCAACAAAGGTACTCAAGATTATCCTCAATATCCAAGCAATATGTTCAAGTCAAGAATTATGCAATGCTTGAAGGCAGACGGCTCATGATTTTAGGCCAAGGGTCGACGTCACTGCGGACATATTAACATACTAGACTTTCATAATGAACTCGAACTTAATTTGCTATTTGATCTAGAAAAGGAGATTCATCGAGAATTAAATAGAACGTTTTCATTCTACTATAGAGCAGAATGGACCAATAATTCTAACAACGCGAGTTGCAACGGCAAATTATACATATTCATCCATATATGAAAGCGTGAAATAGGAACAGCAGTGGGCTTCTTCTGTAGTAATCCATAAGCATAAGATATCTTCAAAGTGGTTCAGTTCATACATCTTTCAGTGAACAACCAATTGGCAATTAAAGCTCTTCGCAGCGCMAACACTAAGTCTCACGGCATTTAGTTATGCAAGCACCCAGTAACTAGACCCTCAGTAGGTAACTCGGTTAATATCTTCTAGGGGGATTGAAGGAAACGAAAAGGCAGTTGAGTTGGCCTGCAGGGGGCAGCTGGAAGCATAAAYGTCTTAAGTTACTCCAGACAATTCAGCTTATTCAATGATTGTTTGCAGTAAAGCACCCTTGAAGAAAATCCAGGCCAGCGTTTATATGTAATGATGATAAGGGATGCGATCACAATGTTCCAAATTAAGAGAAAGGGCTGGAAAAATTAGGTATTTTACTAAATTGCTTAATTAGGTTTAATTTGGTAAAGTTCCGGAAGTACAATGGTGGTAGTGCGACCGCATACGGTGCGTCTATCCTGCTCCTTTCTTTTCAACAACCTTCCAAGCAACCAAGGTATCGTCAAAACTATTTTAGAAGTTTTTTTGGAAACTACTTTGTCCTGAAGTGAAGATCGTGAAGTCTGCTGCTGTAGATTTAAAGCCTACACAACAATATAAATCTGGTTCAGAAATTTTTAGAGACGATTTAACGATTAGTATGTACTAAGTTATTGATAGATGATTAAAGCTGAACAAGTACGATTACGAACCTATTTTGGTTCACAGGAAAATTGTTCATAAGGTTTATAATCTTGCTACAAATTTTAAGAAAATGGTTCGTATATGTGATTTATAGCTTGTTTTGCTGGGCAGGAAAGGTAAAATTGAGTAAAGTTTCGAACTTCTTAAAGCAAATTATTGAAGAAATCGGTGCTTGTCATTTAGAATAATGCCTGAATTGACACAGTTTTTGCTATGTAGAATGGTAATCGTAGAACTTATTGATGTATATGGTAACCTGAGTATTGTATGGAACTTAGAAACTCAAATTCTAATTTTACATTGAGCAAACTTTTGTCTGAAGTTAGTAAGATCCATCCTCATATTTTTCTTTTAAATTGTAGATATGATATTTAAAGAATGGGTGTAGATATGCTAGGCCAGCTGCTGGTTTGGAAATTCTATCTCTTTGGTAACATATTGGTTAGATTGACGAAAATGGAGAGTCAATCGCAAACCTTGCAACCTTTTCTCGTTTTTTGTGCTCGCTAGCGTATTTTTGCAATATTTTGTGCTCTATATAAGCTCACCTATATTTACATGAAATCAAAATATTATTTAATTATGTTTCATTGAGCCTTATTTCGCCACTTTACTTCCACCTGCCTACCGTAGACGTTTTTTGAATGGCCTTCGCATCTGTCTACATACATACATATCGTCACCTAAAATGAAAAACAACGTAACATAAAAAGAGTGGAAATTGAGGTTTGTAATGCTTACGATTCACTACTTCATATTACATATATGTAGCATAAAATTTTCAACTTCCRCTGTCAGATTTAACCAATACACTTGTATAACCATTTTATTACCAAAAATTAAATTTTGTTTCAATATGAGGTGTTCTCTCGACGAACAAAAGCCAAACTCTATAAGTCGCTCATAATTCCCGTCCTGGTGCAGAGGCTTGGACGCTGACAACAACTGATGAGTCGACGTTGCGAGTTTTCGAGAGAAAGGTTCTGCGGAAAATTTATGGTCCTTTGCACAGTGGCCACGGCAAATATCGCATTCGATGGAGCATGTTGTCTGGATGGACGAAAGCACTCCAGCTCTGAAAGTATTCGACGCAGTACCCGCCGAGGGAAGCAAGGAAGAGGAACACCTCCCCTCCGCGGTCTCCGCAGGACCAAGTAAAACTTATGAAAAGTGATGTTGCGTTATTCTGCATTTTAGGTGACGATACATATGTACTTCTAACATGTATCGAGTGTTGTGTTCATATTCAATAGCCCTCTACGGAAGTGAGCTCAAGCTCAAAATTCTTAGTTTGCCTTTGCTTACATAACTTGACAAACGCTATTGTGCCGTTAACAACTTACCTTGGCATTGAAAGCATTATTTGCGTGTATACAATGGTCAATTGCGTTTTTTCTTCTGCACTTCTTTACAACTCGTGACCATTTTTCTACGATAACTACACATACTTATTCCGTTTCATTGATTGCTTTGCTTAAGAAAATATTTTACTTTAATATCAACATTGCATATGAGGAGGTATGATGTAATGCTATGGAGAAGTGGAACAATTTTTTGATCAACACCAATAATTTGCTTGGCAATTAAGAAACGATTATTCTCTAAGGTATCATATCAGTTATTGGAGTTAAGTATTTGACAAAATTTAAATATTTATAAATGAAAAGTGATATTGTTTTTTATATATGAATTATTTTTATATAAAAAGATTTAAAAAATTTTAAAAGAATTTACAAGAAGACGCTACTCTGTCTCTTTGAAATTTACATATTTTAACTTCTTTACTCTTTCTTCGCTTCTGCTCCTAAAAAGACATCCCAACGCTAGGATATTGGACGCATGCAATCGATTTCATATTTCTTCCGTTTTACTCACTTTTTGCCACCCGCCGGACACTGCATCCAAACCACGTAGTTTTTTGGTATTCAATGTCTCAAGTAGTGCAGCAAAACTCTGTTTTTAAGGAGATAAAACTTTTGCAGTACTTTTACGTCGTCTACGACTTTTTGCTTAGCAAAGTTGGCGCGTCAAGTTCGAAAGACTTCAACTATTAGTTATGCGTGTGCTGCAATAATAATAATAATTGTTACTGTTGTTGTAAAGTAATTGAGAATTATGCAATTGCTCAATAAGACCATGAATTTAAAAAAAAAAAAAAAACAAAWTGCCGTCCAAGAGCTTTAACTATTAGAAGAAAGAAACTGTTGGGCAGACAGCGATGCATTGAGAACACAGGRTGTCCGGTTTTATTCCAGATTATGAGATATCTGAAATTCTGATCTGAAATTTTGCGCTCTCTCTTTGCTTACCCCACATATTCTCATTTGTCGGAGCTGTCGATATCGGATCAATTTAGCATATACCTGTCATAGAAACTGAACGATACGAGTCAAGTGCTTATAGTGAAAACTTTTACATTTGACGAGATATCTTCACGAAATTTGGCGTGGGTTATTATCTAAAATATTAATACAATATCCGAAGATAATGGTCAGATCGGATYATTATAGTAAATAGCAACCATATAAACTGAACTATTCGAATCAAGTAATTGTAAGGAAAACTCTTTCATTTGATCGGATATCTACACGAAATTTGGCCTGGGGTATTGCCCAGGGCAATAATGAATTCTCATAAGAAATGGCTCAGATCGGATTATTATAGCATATAGCTGTCATACAAAGTGAACATGTTTAAAAGCTTTTAGTATGGAAAAATTCTTTATTTGACAGGACATCTCCATGAAATTTTGCACCAAATAAAGTCCAACATAAGCGTCATATATCCGTATATGTATAATCTTTTATTTAAAAATATTAAATGCTGCACCCTATATATACCTGCAATACTACTATATTACACACGCTATGACAGGATTGAGACGAGTAAAATGGTATTGAGGCCAGCCGGTATGCTGATACACAGTGTACCCTTCCTCCTTTCAGTCATCGAACGCTAACTATTCGCTTTACCGTGAGAAATGCATAAAAAGCCATTGCACTCGTTCAAGTTCAAGATTTCTCCCGATTGTGCACTTTGCGCAATCGGCTGCCGCAGTACCCTCCACCACACTTCCCCATAACATATTTCCACAGAATATTTCGCTTTTCATTTTCGATTTTTCTTACGGCAGAAGTTTTGCCTAGTCGAGGCGTGTTTGGATTGTATTCCTTATTAAAAAATAGCGCAAACTAGAAGTCACCAAAAATTTCCAAAATTTTGTCATGGCCTCTGTCGTCCAGCCACAGTTGGTTCCAATTGCTCTTCGGCAAATGAAGCATTCAGCTGTCGCCTTGCAATTTCAATGCTTATGAGTTCTGATGTCTCTGCTTCTTCCATTCGGTCTCTGCTTCGTTTAGTGGTTCACTTCGATTACACTTTTGTGTGCCATTCATTATTGGCTTCATTAGCGCTTTGAAATTTGCCAAGTTTGCACAAATTTGCATAGTAAAAATTTAAATTCGAAATGTTCAATTGCTCGGCGTAATATCGAAGGTCTGCAATGCCACATACACACACACACACACACACACACGCACAAATAGTTGTAGACTATGCTGTGGCAAGACAAATTCGCTTGAAGTGCGCACACTTTGCGGGTGAAGAGTTTTCATTAAGAAAGTTTGAATAGTTCAATTGCGTTGGAATTGTGCAATTGAGATATTTTGTGGCAATAAAGTGATTTTTGTGGTTAGAAAACAAATTTGCATTCAAAACTAAAATAAAATGTGCGCAAATCAAAGATGAGAAAATTGAATAAATTTGTAATGCAAGCTGATGAAGAAGAGAGCAAGATAGTTCTACTTTTTTTTTTTAATTTATTTAATTTAATTTGAAGGAGCAAATTGAAAGAAGTTGAAAAAACGTAGAATTCTACATTTTTATTTCCAAAATTTTAGTTAAATTTCAGTTAAAAGTTCATTAGTAAAATTAAGAAATTTTGGTGATTCATATTTGCTTTAAGACGCCGACATCTGAACTTTACTTCACATTGATGACTTTGTTGCTGCTTTACAAGAAGAATAGTATATTAAAACTTACAGCAATCAACAACTTCTTACATAAAATGCAGTAAAGTCTAACCAGTGAAAAATGCAAAGATGTAGAAAATTAACCAAATAACCTGTTCGTTGGTTACTCTAGCTATAACTTCCCTTTCAGACGACCTTTTTATACATATATATGTATAACATGATCTACCTCGCTATAACCTTACTAGAATTCTTTAAAATTGAATTTTAATTCAGTTCCCCTCCAGAAAGGAGTGGAAAGTGGTGAGGTGAACAACGTGGCGTGGGTATCTGCTGACGATAGCCTTTCTTCACGGCACTCAAAAGTACAGAGAAGATCAAATTCAAAATGCAAGGCATTTATAAGTACCAATTGGCAGTGTGGAATGGACACACTAACATCTTGGTAGGGTTCGAACCTCTACCGTACTTTAGAACTCGGTGGCAATGCAACTCCACATTCAACTAACGAAGTGTGAGTTTTTCCCGCATTCAGTTTTTTATCACAACCATTACGATACTCCCCGATGGGCCAAAGCCCATGACCCGGTTGGAGCGAACTCCAAGGGCTACTGCTCTGCGTCGTACCAGAATGAAGTCTCCGGTCAAAACTTGTAGCCGAAACTACTACCGGTTGAGGTTCCATAATGCTCTGGACTGGTGACCAAGCTTTGGACTCAATATGCACACTTCACACAAGAGGTGGAAGGTGACATATATTCTATATGGATGGGTTCAAACTAGATCATCGTATAGAGGTGGTGTTTTTCCAGCAAAATTTAATACCAGCATCGACTTGACTACCAGACCACAGCAGTATCTTTTAAGCGGATACAACAGCAATGAAAGTATGAAAGCATCTGCCGATAAATAGAGATCACAACAAGAAATATGCCACTTTTTATATTTGCAATTGSTGAAGTTTTTTTAGGCTTAAGTTAGAGCAGCAGCGGAAAGCGATGAAGATGGCGTTACTTCCAGCTATAAATCGCTAACTGTGCAGCAGAGGAACTGGCCAGAGCAGGCAGAAACCCATAATTAGACTGCAAATGTGGCTACTTGTAGGTATTTAATAGATTTATTTAATTAATGTTATAGTTATTGCTGAGGCTCGATGGAATCAATACCTAACTCGCTCAACCAGTAGGCTACCGTGGTATGAGTAGAATATGACCACTCACGTCTATTAAAATTTAGTGATATTAGAACCGTAATAAGAGTGGCAACAAGTCACTGTCTTATTAGCAGACATGCCAGCAAACTGGAAACACTGTAACATGGCTAACGTTGAAGTTGCCAGAAGGTAGAAGAAGAAGAGACTATAGAAAAGATACTATGCAAGAAGAACTTTTTATGGTTAAACATTCACAACTATTGACAGATGCTTTGTTAATAATGTCTTGGATACTGCGCAAGTAAACTGTTTTTGTAGTGATAAACTTTACTACTAGTGGTGGTTTCGCAATGAACAACCTTAATTCCGAGAAGCATCCTCAGATATTTACTCTACCAACCTTCCTACCTTTCTAGGTGTGTGACTTAGATAAATTGCGAACAACAGCTACATGCAGACAACGAATTTATTCAACTGCTTCGCTCTCGAGAGAATTTATACTATTATATATAGATATATAAGTAATTTGCAAGTGTTCGTAAGTGTAAAGTCAGCCAAAATACTCTTAACTCTTCTCTAAGGTTTATAATAGGTAAATTTAATATTCTTAGAATACAATTTTTTTTAAAAAGGATGTGCTCAAAGAACTTCTTAAGTCAGTATGTACATTTAATTTAAAATTTATAATTATGAAAGCAACATTTAAGCCGCTTAAATTTATTTTAAATTTATGAGTTTTGCAAAACATTATTAATTTTGAAGAAAAAAACAAACAACAACTTTGTTTTATTTTCGTCACTTTGAACATACATATATAAAGCACTCAAGTTGTCAAGTGGTCAGAAAATATTGGCAAAAGTAGAAGCCGCCTGTAAGTTCATTAAAAACTGCCTAACTTAGGTGCATACAGTTAATGTAATAAATAACAAACCCATAAACCTTTGGCGTAAATTTGCATTTCTACCTTTTTAACGGCACATGTGAGTGTACATATAATGTGTATGTGTGTGTGTGTTGCTGAGTGAAGAWAGTGGATCCAAAAAAAAAAAAAMATCATGCAAATTAGATTGCAAATCAACTTTCAACTTAATAACACAAAGAAGATGAACGCAAATAACGAAACATTTATATTTATGTAGCAGAAGCACGTAAGTGTAAAGGAGAGTGTGTGGCTGCGCCTAAATGTATGCAAGGTAGAGTTAATGAAATTGAATATGCGCTGACGTAGTGCTATAAATTACTATTTATACCAGAAAATGAGTATGTGTGCGTGTGAGTGCAATGAAGAAAAGTTACAAAACAACAGCAGCGTGAACAAGCAACAATAAAAACGCAAAAGTAAACAATAATAATATGCAAACGAAGCAAGAAGACAAAGTGCGGGCGTAGAGAAGATAGCTGGAAGAGAGTAATGGTATATTTGTATCCGTATATATGAGTTAAAGTAAAGTGTGTGTAAAGTTAGTCTTTTAGCGCTTCACTGTAATTGCTGACTATATATGAGTGTGTTGGCATTGTGTGTGTGCGACTTGGTTGAGCTCGTGTGCAATGCTTGTAACCAAGCGAATTGTTTGCATAAACGATTTAATCGAATTCCAATGCAAATTCAGTTAAATTTCATTTCCGTTCCACCAATGCCAACATACGCTGCGGTAGCCCAGCAAAAACCGAGCGACTGCAAGCACGGAGACACAGCGTCGGAGATGCTAATGCTTGGTGTTTGTGAGTAGGTGAGGGTTGAAGTTGACAGGCGTGTGGAGTTTCCGCCGGAAATCAGCATAAGACAAGGGCCAAAAAATGACAAACAGACAGGCAGACAGACACAACAAGGCAGCAAGCAGTCAGGCAAGCAGCGTTTGATGGTAGAGACAGGCGACCGGCTTAGAGAAAAATAAATTTAACGGTAAGAGAATTGGTGGATAGAAGACACAAATGTTAAAAAATGCACCGAATCCATAGAAAAAAATGAAGACGGAAAATATGAACTTACTGCAGGTTTATTACCAGTTGGACGGTACGTATGAGTAACTTTCATTTATGAGCGCGCACACATTTTTCTTATGCCTGCCTGTGTGTGTGTATGCGTGCCGGCGGATATCATTTATATTTATTTGAAATGTTTAATGCTGTTTATATAATTATTGTAATAACGGAAAAACAAGCAAACGAATTACATTTACACAATTTCCGCGCAGAAAAAAGTTTCCACTTGCGCACAATCTGCCGGCAACCCGCTGTGCCGGCGCGTTCCAAATGTATATTTCTTTTGTGCAGGCAGAAATTAAGCAGACAATGCCATAACGGCACAACTGTCTTGAAAGTATTTGCYTTTTGCGCCAAAGGTTTGGCATAATTTACGGGCGCCAAGCGGCATGTGGCATAGAAGCGAGTACCAGGGGTTGTGCAGCAACCGGCGCGCTCAATTAATGAGTTCAACAATGTCGGTGAGTTATGTAAATGTAGCATACTCTGCAGTTATAACCGCACTTTGAAGTGTTTTGGTAACTTAATTTTTCGACAATTTTTTTCTCAAATATGCATATGCTCATAAATATCAAGGAAAATGTAAAAAAAAAATTTTTGTTTTCTTTTTCACTTTATATGAGCAGCTCTGGTTGCTATGCGCCATTTAACTTTTTAAGCTCTCGCTGGAGTACAGAAATTTTGTTTTTGCGCTTTTAAATGTCAAAATCCAGCAGACATTTTATTTACAGCTCATAAAGTGTTGGCATGTGGCAATAAGCCGTTTGAAAAAAGCAAACATATTAATGAACCACACAATTTGAAACAAAAAGTAAAAATAGACAAMACCAACTAGGCACAACAAGTGCCAAAGCGATAAAAGAGTGGTAAAAAGGGGCGCAAACTTTATGAAATTATTTTAATGAAATCTTGGAATAACGCCCCAAGCGCACAAGAAAACACAAATACATAGAAAGTAAATTAATTTTTATTGTTATTATTGTGCTTGAAACTTTTTTTCTTTGTGTTTTATAACTACACTTTTTGTGGTGTGCTAAGTGTGAGGCAATGAATTTTTACTGCTTCAGTGAAGAAAGTACATGGATGCTTAAGCTTAACATACTTGTTGCTAAAAAAAAAAAAAAAAAAAAAAAAAAAAAAAAAAAAAAAAAAAAAAAAAAAAAAAAAAAAAAAAAAATTTAAAAAAAAAAAAAAAAAAAATTATTTTACTTGATGAAAAAATATCCCTCAAAAAAAAATATGTTTCGTTTAATTTTAAATGGTTTCGTTGAAGCAATTAAGTTTCCTAAAAATTACTTAGCTTGATTTTAAATAGTTTCGATGATCACTCGAAGTTTCCTATAAAAATATGAAAAATTTTATGAAAAATACCAAAAAGTCCAAANATACACTTATATATTATTACATATGTAAATATTTTTTACATACTATATATACTTTTTTGAAGAAATTTGATCTGTTTTCTATATAATTGTATATATAGAGGTTATATAGATCATTCTGAACAACTTTGTCTAAGAGAAGAAAGTGGAATAATAAAGCCGAAAGGTGATAATATTTTGGGAGATATGTGTTATAGTTTTCCAATTTTTAGTGATATATATGACTAAATGCCGATCTAGGTACAAAATAGTCATTAGTGAAGAGTGATTTTAAGATGGAAGATTTTGATTCTAGACCTAGCAGTTTAGCTTTTTAACTTTCAATTTGTGGTCATTACGCCAACATTGGAAATCTTCCCTATAAAAATCGCGCATCCTTTCAGTTCACAAGCTCACAATGTTTTCTTTTCTTTATCTGTTAAGTTCTCCTTTCTCTCGTAGACATTTCATTTCCAGTCATTTACTCACCGTGGTTTTCTCTGCTCATTCTCGACTATTTTCCTAGACTCTAACCAAATAATACATAGAATACTTAAAGCAAGAAAAGCAGTGCCAAGAACAGATCACTTGATTCCTTATGGTATGTGATATGGCTTCGATAATCATATGATACATCAATTCTCCTTAAACAGTATTTGAGAATACCTTCAACTGGCAATGGAATAGATCTTGGTACATTAATATTAGAATTGAGCACTGAGCACTAGGATGAACCATTAAGAACTAAGCAGCAGCCATTGATAACCAACAAGGACAGGGGTTTTAATTGAGACTCGGGAATTACCACTGAGAAGTAAGAAGATGCAGTGAGAAGCAAAAAGAGCCAATGAAAAAAAAAGGCAGATTCAATGATATTCTGAGAGACCAAGTGAAAAACAGGAAGRTCTCTTGAGAACTAGGGAGTACAAGGAAGATTCACTTTGAATCAGCAAGARCCAATGAACCAACTAGAGAGGGATACTGAGAGCAGGGAAGAGCTACTGAGTACCTTTGAAAACTATCAAGAAAAAGAGAGAGACTCTGAAAACTAGAAAAAATCAGTGAGAATTAAGGGGAAGTAGTGAGAATCAGGGATTGGCATTGAGATCCAGGGGATGCCATTGAGAATTCGGGAGATCCATTGAGAAATAATAAGACTCATTGAAAAATAGGGAGATTCAATGAAAACCACTGAGAACCAATGAGAGCCACTGAAAAATATGTTCTGAGAGAGAAAAAAGTGCATCGAAGAAATAGTGAGAGGCACTGAGGGTCAGGGAGAGTTATTGAGCCACAGAAACCCGCTGAGACCCAGCGAGGGCCAATCAAAATCAAGAAGGTGAAGGAAGGGAGAGTCGTTAAGAATCAATGAAATCTAGAGAACTAGTGAGAATCACTAACAACTAGGAATTTTAATTTCGTAACCTATCATACAAGGCTTTTATTATTATGTGAGAAGTTGAATGCCCTTTTCATGCCTAGTGTAACTAAAGTGCAGTAAATACATAATTTGTTTTCTGTTTTTCCATATTTTCCGCTCACTGAACTTTATTTTGTTTTAAAGCAGCCTTCAACTCTTTCGTATACAAGTATTCATAGAAGGCATGTATCCATAAGTAATTCTCTTGCTTTTCCAATGATAAAGTGAAAATAGCAAAAGCATGAACAGTATTTCAAGGTGTGTGAGGGAATTGACAAGTGAAAAACCAYGGATTTATAGGCACTTGAACTTTTGTCTACTTTGAACTTTGTCCGCGCAACACATGGAGGGTGTGATTTTCCTGCGCTCATTGAGTATTTTCCTKTAATGCAGGTGCGGGTGTTTGAAGCTATTTGTACATATAAGCGTACACTGACAGGTATTGATTTAGAAGCTTAAAGGCAAGTGCTTTTCTTTTTCTGAAAATCTTTCTGCGCCATAATCCATGCAGATGAGATACATTTCAATGTATCACTT
This sequence comes from Bactrocera latifrons, assembly GCF_001853355.1. Taxonomy (NCBI): domain Eukaryota; kingdom Metazoa; phylum Arthropoda; class Insecta; order Diptera; family Tephritidae; genus Bactrocera; species Bactrocera latifrons. Next base: position 3,988,810 of record NW_017537156.1, read on the forward strand.
TTCTGGTGAAGACTTAAGAATGTAAGTTTTTCCAATTTTCATTTGAAAATATTAAAGCGAACGTACTCGTATAGGAATATAAATAACTTCTAAGAAGAAGTCACACTAAGTGTTAGTTGGATGACATTTTTAAACAGTTAAACATATAAGTTTTTTGGAAAAAATATTTTAAATACTGGAGGGTTTTGGTTTTCGAACCGATTTTCCAACTTTTTGATACATATTGGTACTTTTAAWCTTTAAGKCTTTCAAAACTTATGTCTCTTCTAATCAGTTGAGAGAAACTTTTTTCCAGCGTGCCACATGTGTGTAGGAAAGAGACAATAGTTTCGTATTTGGGCCTGAAGACCTGTTACCCAGACTTCTTATATCGTTTGGTTTTGGTCTTGAAGTCTTTGCCTTACCATCTTTCAGGTAGTCGATATTCCTTGTGAAATCCAAAATATACTGGCTAAAACTATCGTCCGTCGGATGGTGTTAATTTTTCAGCGATTACTATTAGTAATACTAATTAGCTAAGGAAATGCTTACTCGGTTAGCAGTAAACTAATGAGATGAACTACCTGTGGAGCTTCCAAGAATTCTTCGTTGAAAATGGGTATTGCTTACAAGGTTTCTATTATATATAGTACTCCTTAAAAGCGTATTGCCACAAAAAGTATATTATTACATTCCTTATCTTTATATTCCCGCAATTCATCGTCAACCCACGCATTCTTGGCAACGAATTAACCGCTCATCGTTAACACGATCAACCGTAACGAAACTTTAAAGACTGTTTCACACTTCACGCAAGTGACATGTTTACTTCCCACATTTGGCAGCTCAAAATCGCAAGAATATAGCACTTTCGCCTCACATCAGTCGACGCTCTATACTTCATATTTTTTTGCTGGCATAAAAATTTTAAAATAGACAACATGAACGCTGCAAAATTAGAGGAAAAGTGAAAAGCTGCTGATATGGCAAAAAAGAGCAACAATAGAAAATAAGAAAGTACAGTTATGGCTCATGAAAAACTGAAACTAAGCCGCCATCAACAAACCTGCCGCCTTGCCAGACTCCTCATCCTCGCTGTCTCCAATCAGCAGGCTTAAACGCGGCTGTCATCATTTAGCCATCAAGCAGCACCAGCCACCCCAAACAACGACAAATACTAACAGACGTCAAACCATAGGTTCGCATGTAAAACAGAAAAAGAGATGGAGAAAGATGCAGAAAAAAGCGCAATAAAAGCGGAAGTGTTGTAATGCTGGAAAAGTGCGAGTTTATCCACGTGATGACAATGCTGGTCGTCGTCGCTTACTCCATCAACATATTCGCTTGGCATTTACTTTGCCAACTTTAGTGGCTTCAACGGCGCTTCACGGCCTAGTCATCGTCATCGTTGTCGCCTCAGTTGACATTGGCCGTGGCAGTCGTGTGTCATTACCATAAAGCTCGCTTTCGTTGTTGTGCTGCCTTTGTGGTGGTTTCTATTGCTCCATTCTCGCCTTGTTATTGTTGCAGTTATTAAGGCGTTTGTGTTTGGTTGACTGACGTCAGTCGCTTGACGGCTGCAATAGCAACAGACAACAGTTAACGGATATTACTGGATATATGTAAGGCTATGTATTCGGTGGTTTGTGGTGAGGAGTTGCATTTTAGTTGCAATAATGCAGAGKAAAGCAGAAAATATATATAGAAATTATTGTTATTTTGTTTTAAAATTTGTCTAACAGATCAGTGTGCGGGTTAAGGGTATATTTTCTCCATTTTTGTTTAGATCTTTCCTTGATCACTTTTTCCTAAAWGTCTATCCATTCTTTAGCCTCTATTTCGAACCGTAATATGCAACTGCCAACCACCGGTCTAAATAAACTCTGAAAGATCTTTTTAAGTCCACTTAGTTACGGGATTAACCTGTGTGAAGCGCCTTCTCAACCTTTCTTTTAAGTCTCTGTTACTTTTTCAAAAGTTTCAGGTATAAATTATTTATGAAAATATATAATATTTAAAAGCTTATCGAAGTTTTTTAAAATCATATTTTTGGAAATAAATTTTATTCCATTATGTAAAACAAATACTTACATGATTCAATTCGTAAGTTCAAACCTTGAATGCATGTATTTTTTTATAATATTATTTCGGTGGTCAGAGCTTTCACTTTGTGAAAGATTTGAGAAATATAGTTGAACACCTGTAAGGTTTAGATTTTATTCAAAGCTCCTCTATGCCTTCCTCGAAGAAAAGGGAAAGCTTTTGCAATGAAAGCTCAACATATATATGTTTAAGCTTTTTTCTATGCCTTCTTTGAAGGAACTTACTTAACTTATATTTAGGGTCGATCTTTCCAGTTCTTTAGCGAGAACTTTTACTTAGCGAAAGCTTTTGAAATAAAAGTTCAAGCGACGGGGTTAAAGTATGCTCAGTTAAAGAGTGTTTTTCTCAGTTATTCTTTCAAGCCCTTGTTTACTTTTCAGAAGTTAAGGTACCATACTAAATTTACACAAATACGTATGGAAGCCTACCGAAGTCATATTTGTGTTCGTTTAGATAAAATATATGTTTTAMTGAACCATTACAAGTAGAAATGATTTTATTTGTCTATAGCATTATTTATTCGTGAGCACATCTACTTGGCGAAAGTTTTTGTACTTAAAGTTCAACACCTATAAGTTTGAGTGTTTTTCCAAACCTTCTTCATGACTTCTTCAAAGAACTATATATCTTTCTCGCTATTACAACAAGTTGGGGTGAGTGACTATGTGCAAAATATGCTTTACTGTTCATGCCAAGACTGCTCATTTTTTGATATGTGAAAAAAAAAAAAACATTCACGTGGTTAAAGCCCTAAAAATAATTTCATCACGATTTTCACTGAAGTGCGAAGTTTGGTCAAAAAATTACCTTCGACATAAATTAAATATTGTAAGATTATTTTTGATTATCTTTTTTGTAGTTTACATTCTTTTCCAAAAGTTACCAATTTTCATATTAAGTTATAATTCCTCTCTTTCAATATTTCCAGATCTTGGAACTCATATGGTTCGAAGTGATTTCTTATTTTACTTTCGAGAAATTTTAAAATATATTTTATTAGAAAACATATTTCCATTAATCCACGTCTTTGTCGATCACTTTTTTTAATCAATTAATTCGGCACTTAATTCCATTTTTCTTTTGATATTTCAGATAAACAATTTGGCGTCGTTCAAACAGGTGAGTTCGTTTGCAATAAAAATATGCATTCAAATTATTTATTGCCAACAAAGACAATATTTCCAGAGTTTTTATTGTTATACTTGTAATCACAATAAAATTGATGCTTTTTGCAACCCAAATTCGAACAATTCAATACAAGAAGATGGCGTAAAGAAATACTTTTTCGATAAAAATGAAATTCGGTCATAAAATGCAACTGTAACTCTGCGTAAATGTGCCCCGAAACTCACGTTCGAATCACAATTATGTTGCTATGCATATATTTATTGCATGTTTTCTCGATTTTGTTGTAATTTTTTTGATTTTTGTTTCGTTATTTTGTTTTTGTTTCTCGCACAAATCCTTTTCAAGTATTGAGATTTGTCAGCAGCATCTTAAGCGCTCATAAAACTTTTGCGTAAACATTTTTATTGCATTAGAGGACTCTCAAAAAAAGTAATACACTGAGAGAAATATTGCGTCGTTACTAAATTACATGTTGTTAGTAAAAACTCTGTTAAACTTGCCATTTGGTAGAATTTAAGCTGATAAGTAAACGAATTGTTGGATGATTATGGAGTAGGTTAAAATAAAATAAAAATCAAATAAAAAAATATTAAGTTATAACAAATAAAATAAATTAAAATAATATAAAGCAAAATAAAAATAAATAAAGATATTAAGTTAAATAAAACGAAATGAAATAGCAACATCATATAATGTAACTATATTAAATTTAATTTTTTTCAACTTAACATCACTTTACTTAATTAAACTTAACTTGGCCTAACTTAGCCTTTTTTAACTTAACTTAACTAACCTTAACTTAACTTAACTTAACATAACGTAACTTAACTTAACTTAACTTAACTTAACTTAACTTAACTTAACATAACTTATCTTCACTTAACCTTAACTTAACTTAACTTAGCTTATCATAACTTAACTTATCATAACTTAACTTAACTTAACATAACTTATCTTATCATAACTTAACTTAACTTATCATAACTTAAGTTAACTTAACTTAACATAACTTAACTTAATTTAACTTAACTTAACTTATCATAATTTAACTTAACTTAACTTAACTTAACATAACTTAACTTAACTTAACTTATCATAACTTAACTTAACATAACTCAACGTAACTTAGCTCATCATAACTTAACTTATCATAACTTAACTTAACATAACTCAACGTAACTTAGCTCATCATAACTTAACTTAACTTAACATAACTTATCATAACTTAACTTAACTTAACATAACTTAATTTATCATAACTTAAATATTTATAAATTCTTATATCACAACAAAAACCTCAGTGCATGCAGTAACGTTTAACGTGATTTTCTTTCCCTACTTATTTGCTAAATTCTGCTACCATCCCTCCACTTGGCAGCACTTCTGCATCTGCTCCATAACTGTTTCACCGCTAACCTCTGCATATCAATGCGTATAACTGCGCCACCTTCATCGCCGTTGTTAGCATCAACAACTGCGTCATTTTGGCAATAATCTGCGTGGATTATGCCGGAATTGGAATATCGTATAAAATTTTCATACGTGATTTGATTCTCAAATTTGGTGCTCCGGCAAAACGCTTCTTTTTCGCAACTGCGAACTTGAGTGCAGAAATTTTTGCATTTTTCTCCAACTAGCCAAATATTATATTAAATTTCTAGCGCTGCAGCTGGTGTTTTTGTTGCTCTAGTTTGTTGTCGATAGCAAAATATCGATGTGSAGGTTTGTTGTTTTTGCTTTTCCCCTACATGCCATAGAGTGAGTGCTTCGGCTCATTCTTTGATTGCTAGTGATTTCGATTTCCTTTATGAAAGGTCGTTGGTAGCCTCGTGTGCTGTCCGTTAGAGTGTCGCCCGCGTAGTCTGTCGCTCGAACTCTCGCTTTTTACCTTTACTTGCAACTTTTGGTTTTCTTTTTCGTACTTGACTCGCAGCAAGGCTTTTAATATGATTAATGTGCGTTTGACGCGCTATGCTTTTCTTATTGCGCTTTGCCTAACTTTTTGATTGTCTCCAGTAAAAGCACACATACATGGATAGTCGTATGCTTTTGCACATATATACATATATATATATATAATTGTTTGTGGCTTTGTATTTGTTGCAAACAAAAATATTTGCACGTAACGTGAAAACCGCCAGCAACTTGGCCAACACAGCGGGCGGTCCAACCAAGCAGGCACACACACGCACACATGTGAACAGCAGGCTTCATGCAGTGTTTGAGTTTTGCCATTCAGTTAACCGTTGCATATGCCAGGGCGCTGAAGTTCACACAAGCGAAATTCGCRCAATCACACACACAAATTTMTATATKWGTCTCATTTCATACGYAACGCAGACACTGTTGACTGCAGCGCAGCGCGCTTTTTTGTTATTCTTGTTGTTGTCGTCAGCGCCGTCTATCGCGCTGCCTCGACTCATCTTCTCCACTGATTTGCGCTTTTGTTCTGCTTCTATGCATGAGTCTTGCGTTTATTTTAACGCGTGTTGTCATCGTTTTAAGTGGTGTAATTTACAAAAGGATTATACAAGCGTCCGGAAAGTCGGCGCGTTTGGAAATAGAAAAGCTGGGCCGAAGGTCTGGTGGTTAAAAAAATATACCGACAGAACAACAAGAACGCGTGTACACGTCACCGAAATCCCTTATGTTTTCCACATGGTAGACTTTATTATATCTTCCCCCTCTCCACCCTTATACTACTTGCCAAGCGCTACGTGGCGAAATTACGRCTAATGCGTTTCTCGCTTGGCGTCATCTTCATAAAATTTCCTGCCAACCACTCGGCTATGTCATCATCAACACAGCGGGTGTCTGCGCGCTGATTTAAGCAACTTTCTTTTTTGCTTTCCAACGCTTTTTCCACTTCTTTTCACAAGTGTAATCTTTGTGTCTTATCCAACTTCCCTTTCATTTGGTAGACTCTTTTTCTACTTCATCTTCTTCATGCACTAATGCGCGCCGCCGTCTGTGGACTGCCATTTATGAACTGTGTGTCTTGCGCCGCGTGTGTCAAAATAATGATTCCACTTCTTGTTGCAATTCTCATTWTTCACTTTTTTGTCTCCTTGCTTTTGTTGTTTCTTTTATATTACATGCGTGTGCCTCGAATATGAAATTAAATTTTACGCCTACTCTTGCGCCGAGCATGAATTTGCATCTTTGTTGTATTTGTATTTGCATTTGTTTTTGTTGCTTAAGTTTTATTTTTGTCGTTGSTGGCTTAACGAGAAGTTAAAATGTACTTAACGCTGAGATTTGCTGTCAACATGGCTGTAATGGCGGATAATATGTGTGGGCTGGCGCTCATATTAATTGACAATTTCATTGTCATTTCTTTTAACCAACAAAGTTAAACAAATAAGAGACGAGTTTGAGAATGAGTTAATAAAACGACGTTAAAGCCTTGATTACTGTTTGTTCGTCCACTTAGATGTTGATACTGAGCTTGTCCGCTGATGCATTGAGACCAGCTGCATTTCTCTGCCAATAGCAAAGCCTTTTGCTTGAAATATACAGCAGTGGTTTGGCAGTCGTAAAGAGCTGCTTTGGGACCAACTCTGTACAATATATAACCACACCAACTTCATTTTCGATCCATCTATAGTATATACCTGTGAAAATTTAATACGTTGCACAATGTTGACATTCCTGCACGCCATCTTCATCTTTTTCGATACTTACTCTGAACTTTCTTTCCCAACTGAAAATTGGAATCAAGTTGTCGTTGTGAACTATGCTCGAAAGCTTTATATGTAAATTTTTTTGTAGCGAGTAATCGTTCTCCGCATTTGCCGCGAGGTTTTCAGCAGGTCTATCGGTGACCGATCTAGCACGACTAAGAGTCACCGTTGTGGCACTTCTTTAAGCTTCGTTTATGCATAGCGCAGCGAGCAGCTGAACCTTTTCCTTGTCTTCCGGTAGGTAGATTTCCGTAAGCCTCTCCACCACACTACTGCATCGTAGAGCAGAGTTTACAGTCGCTGTGTACTATCAATGCAAGAGAGAGATAGAAAGCCTCCGGTTTGTGCCGAGCCTCTGGCAACGTGCTTATAAGGCATTATTGTCTTTTTGTATTCTATCTACTCCCAATGCATTTGGTGCGGTCTTTGAGAAAGAGGATTGAAATTAATAGCCAAAAAATTTGGCTTTAGTGGAATCAAGCTGCAATTTTAACTGGGTTTGGGCCTTATAATTGGTAATGAAAATGTTAATTTTGACGCTAAATTATTTACAGAGGAATAGCAAAAAATTGTTGAGKTGGATGCAGTAATTGCCACAGAGCAATATTTATAAAAAATCATTTTGGGCGTTTTCATAACCTGAACAGGGTATATTGAGTTTGCCACGAAAGCCATAAAAATGCTCGTATATCTAAATTACACCGGTCAACATAAAAATTTGTTTTTGGGTTTCTGTTTTGATTTTAAAATTCTGATGCTAGACATTGAAAAACACTTAAAACAGTATGACGAGCTGAGTTTATTCAGCCATGTCCATTTGTACGTCTGTACGTGTTTTAACGCGAACTAGTCTCTCAGCTTTTGAGATATCGATCGTTTGCTTACTAAGAAGCTGTCGGAACCGCCGATCAAAATCAAGTTAGGGCATTTTTTGTATTTGTGTTGAATATTGTAGCTTCAATGCAGCCTAAATTAACATCACTTTTTTACAATAACARTAATACAATTATAAAAAATTTTAAAGAGCGATAATTTTTTTTTTCGTTTTCGTTAATCTGCTTATCGCCCAGCTTTACTAATTGAGTCAATACGAAACAAGTATTGTGTCGTTATTCCCTTTTAATAAGCCCTTTGTAGCTTTTGTGTGCAGCCAGAAAAAAGGGAAATAACTAATTAAGTAATTAACGGGCTTAATGTGTATTACAGTTACATGAATTTTTATGCAAATAACAAACTTTACCAACTTTCTGTTTATATCCACTAACAAATGTGTGAATAGTAGTGGTTTTGATATGTTTTCACTAGCTTGAGGTTTGTGCGTGACTGCTATGCTATAATCTCAGAGGTTCGAAACAACTTTTAGTAAAAAATATTTTTCAAAAATATTATTTAGAAAATTTCAAGTCCGTTCGGTAATAAAAACCAACAATAAAATACTCCTCTCTTCTTGTCATGCCCTGAGCTGCACCTTCTCTGCTATCTGACGCGCGCTTTTGCAGAAACTCGGCCAAAACCCGCCAGCACTGCGCTTTTGTCGCACATTTATTTCTCACTTTATTATTAGTATAATGCGTTCATAAATCGATTGTGCCGCGCAGCTGCTAATTACATATGCAAAATGGATTTGCATATTCCACTAAAGCAAACACATATGCGTATACAAACACCAGCACACACACCAATACACATATGCCGGAAAATAGCCAAAACACATGTATTTACTGCTGCTTCCACATTTGTTTGTTTGTGTATTTTTCGTACTTTTCCATTTTAAATTCATTTCTGCTTCGTTGGCTTTCGTTTACCTTTGCGTTCGCTTTGTTGCTATTTTGCTTTGCACTYAAATAAATTAAATTGTCAATGATTTGCAAACAACCGCAAAAAGTAAACAAYTCACAAACAAGCAAACAAATGTCCGATAAAAAAATTGAAGAGCGCAAAAGTGAGAGAGCGCACACACTCTCACGTTATTAATGCATATGCATTGAACAAATGCTGGAATTAAAACGCTAAAAACATATTTTTTTTTGCAACAACACAAATAAACAAGCTGCAGTGTGTGTTGTCTGGCCGAGTGTTGGTGGCGATTGTGGCTTTGGCGATTGCGGTAGTTAGCACTGCAGCGTGTCGGCAGATATAGACATACAGCGCTGCATTGAGATATTGAGTACGAGGTATCCAAATCATTGGGTTAAGAAGGGCGCATTTTGTTTCCAAAATTCTGTTCCGTAATTTGTTATATAAACAACCAGTCCAGGCG
>NW_017537156.1:3998325-4002693 GCF_001853355.1 Bactrocera latifrons
TGATGGCATAACATTCAGTTGAGTGCAGTGCTTTATAGAGCTGGTGTCCTTTGTAGTCGTGAATCTACACCCGTGTCTGTTTTGTTTGTACTCTTCAAATTGGATTTGATGTCTGGTTTGAAAAATCCATTTGAATACCATAGAAGAATTTTTGTTGATTGTAAGGATTCGTCTTGTTTGYTGAGTTTCTGTAAGATTTGTRATAAAATGCTACTGTGATCAAAGGTTAATTTTAATTCTATACTTCGCGTGTTTTTCGAATCGGTAAATTTTTTTTCTGTAAGTTGGTAGTACTGTTGTTGGTGAAGTCTACGTCAAAATATTCATTAGTATTTGATATACGCGTCGTTTTGTGAGGCTCTGAAAGTGAATTCTACGATTTTTACTATGTCTGAATTTATTGAACAAAGAAGTGCCATTTCATAGTGCATTGGTTATTCGTGATCATTTCGCCACATTTTCAACTAATATCGAGCCGCAACCACCACATTCGCCTGATTTACCTTCGTGTAACTTCTGGCTATTCAGCAAATGGCACTTATTCCGAGAACACCGTTTTGACTCAATTGAAAATATAAAAGCTGAATCGAAGAAGGCTCAGATGGTCATCACCATGGAGGATTTTTCCAAGCGCTGGAAATGGACTGGAAATTTCGTTGGCATACGTGTATTCAGCGATTACTTTGAAGGAGATGAAATGGACAAAATTCACCTTTCAATTTTATAAAAGTCGTATTAGCATTATTATCGTTTATGTTCTGAAATCTACAGGATCTCCTACATTTTGGGCTGGAGCATCACCTTTTTTGTGGCCAATTGTGTTAGCTCGATTTTTTTTTTATTTTTTGGCAACAAGGCGCCATCGATAGTTGACTGCATGCGATGACTTAGTGATCTATCTTAAATAACTACATTTARTTTTAAAGTCTTTAGTCTTGCGCAGACATAAACTCTTTAAATTTATTAAATATTTAAAGTTCGAAATATTTTTCATTAAATTTTTCGTAAGTGAAAAGYGCATGCGCCTTCAATTGTTTTTTTACGCACATACACACGCACTCATCCAGCGTGAGCAACGAGTTGTAATGACGGTGAGAAAAAAGAGTGTGTAATAAGAGATCATAAGTGCAGCGAGCAAACGCAGTGGACTCTGCGAATGAAGAGTAACTTCGTTGTTCGAAAATTCGTGCAAATGGAATGAAAAGAGAAGTAACGTGAAGAATGCAAGCAACAGTTAGTTAGTGAAGAAAATTTGTGTGAGATGTGGCTTTGACATTGCTGTGACATTTTTGCTGAAATTTCATTAATAAGTTGCTAGGATTTTCTTAAAAATGTGGAAAAAGTGTTGTGTGGAAGGTGTATTTGCATATTCGCATGGACTTAGTTTGATTTAAATAAAATACAATAAGCAATGTATAAGCGCAGTAAAAATTTACAATTTCCAGCAACAACAATAATGTGAAGAACTTTCGTGTTGGACGAARAAGTACGAGGTCTTGTAATTGTTATATGTGTGGAATATGTGAACTAGTGTGTGTATATATTACAATAATGATGTCCTCATCATGAGGCTTTGGACTATTTATGCAAAGGGTGCTCAATAGTGAAAAGTGTTGTGTAGTTTTTTTAGAATATGGGTAATGAAAATTTTTTGAAATTGGATGAACATAATTTTAATTATTTTTTAGACAAGTGGGAAAGTGTTCTACAGTGAAAAGTGTTATTTAATTTAAATCGCAGCTAATAGTTACCACCGGTAGAAATAATGCTGCTAATACTTCTTAAGGTAAGTTTATCATGTGAAAGTTGCAACTAAGCAAATATTTATTTACTCTTTTCTTATACGATTTTATTATTAAGATTATTAAATAGTATTCAAAAAAGCTTTGGTATATTTTTTTATTGGTTTCTTTCTGAAAATGGAAAATGAAAATTCTGAAATGCTTCCATAAATGAATGTCACAACCAAGATGAAGATAAGATTGTGTATACAAGTCTTATCTGATATATGAAGTTGTCGGTATAAACTCTATTAAATATTCTCTCAAGCTTTTTCATTATTTTTACTGTCTTTCTTGATGTCGGTTGTCTCCGATTCACCAGTACTCTGTTCGTTTACACTTTCGCTCTGCTCTGTAATCAAAAATTATAAATATATCTGCATATCAGGAACTGCCTTTTAAGCTGAATTAGATGTGAGAGGATATGTGAGTACCTCATTTAAAAGATTTTTAGATTTCTCCTAACTTCCTTCTTTCTATTTTAACGTGAATTATGCCATTTGGTGGTTCGGTTTGACAATCGAAGGTAGGGATTATCCAAAATAAAAAAGGAAAAGTTCACTATAAATATGTTGGCTGGAGACATCAGGAGATTTGTGTGGAGAAAAACTTTTCACGTTTCATGAGTATATAAAAAGTGTTGAATTTAATAGCAGTCTTAACTAGATCCAAAATAATATTAGCAAAAGCATTTCCTTCAATGAAACCTAACCCTAAACCTCACTTTAAATCAAAGCCCATTATTTTTTGTAAGTTGCCAATGTGAAGCTAGATTTTACAGCCATATTGAATTCCCTGCCAACATCCGATTCAATATATCCTTGTAATTTCACTTTACAAACACACGCACATGCGCACAAACGTAAACATGCACATGAATTCATAAAAACTAAACTCATAATCCAGTATGTGTGTGTCCGTTCACGTTTTTACTGCCTTCTTCTTCTTCTTTCAAATCATTTTCAATCGTTTGCTTAGTTATGCGCTGCTTTCTCCTTTGCCACTTTGTTGCTGCTGCTGATGCAGACATTTATCATATGCCTTTGCCTTTGTAAACAATTGTTTGTGCCAATAGTCAAATATCATAAAGTTATGTGGACAGACGGAAAAGCATACGGACCAAAACAAACARAATTTACCATCGCCGCAGTCACAGACGAACGGCCAACCGACTCACACTCGCATTCAAAGCGAATCATTGCATTTGCATTCACTCATACACATACACACATATTTCGTATCCTTTTTTGCYGTTGTGTGAGAGCTCATTAGCATAAAACATGAATGTTTACTTTGTTACGTGCCCCCACCCTACCACACAGTCAGCAGGCAGGCCCTGCAGCAGTCATTTATCAGCATTTGTTTTTGTTTTTGTCATTTTTGTTTACTGATTTTTGATCAACTTTTTGTCACATTATCGCTTTATGCACAAATTTGTGCGCATTTAATTTGTAATAAAAAATGAAAGTTTATTGAAAGCTTTCGATGGACAAACCGAACTTTTTCTTTCATACAAATGTCTGGGAGTTAAAATCGCTAAAAACTCACTTTAGATACTTTTTTGGAACTGGTCGAATGTATTTGAATAACCCCAAATTTTATTTTTTTTTTTGTGGAATGCTAATTATAAAATAAACATTTTGGTTATCAAAGTTCTTTCGTCTAAAAAATATGAAAGAAAAAAAATATAATTTATTATCTGTGGTAAATTTATCCAAAGAAACTTCCAAAATTTATCTGACCTCTAAATGTTACTTTAATGGTCTCAACATTGTCTTAAAAACTTGTTTAAATTGCAAATATGTCTATTTGAGGTTTCACAGTTTAAAAAAATTTAAATTTTTTTGTCTTATTAAATTCTGTAACTTCTCTTGAATATTGTTCTAAATTTTCAACTTGATCCGACTAACAGTTTCGGAGATACACTTTGAAAAGGTGGACGCTCGAGGTCAGGTATAGGCTGAGGGCGCAGTAGGTAAAACGTTAGATACGTTTTTCTCAAAACTATGTTTTAAAAGCCGGTTGTCAAGATTTCTCGCGAACTACTTAACCGATCTTGATTAAATTGCCTCACGATCAAATTTGACTCGGACTGTTCTTTGTAATCTGTGTGTGTAAACAGAATCGATAAAAGAWTTTCTAGATTAGCGTAACAATTTTTATATGTTCCTGTGAAGTTTGATCACCTTATGTCAAATTTATTGTGTTTGGCAGCTGATTGTTTACGACGTCCTCGTGATGAGGTTATGATACGTTCCTCGAAGTGGATGTTTCACTTTCGAAAGCGGAAAAACCAATCCAATGAAGCCAATATGGAGAATGCGGTGGTTGAGTGATGACTTTGAGTTCATGTTTGGTCCAAAAGTCGGTAAAAATCATGCAGGAAAGTTACGGAGCACTTAGCTCATTTGGTAAGAGTCTAGCATTAACAGATTTCATATCTAAAATATTCCTCAAAATAAGTTGAGTCGATCGATAAGATATGCTGAAATCTTCTGCTATCCTTCTGAAGCCAACACAAATATTTTTAAACACTGTTCCTTTAACTTTTTTTTCGATATTTTCATCATTAACAGTTGTGTATGAA
>NW_017537156.1:4003355-4034538 GCF_001853355.1 Bactrocera latifrons
TTTCCTCGCTTTCAAAAAGTACTACTTTTGTGCTCGAGTACAATAGTTTTTAAAGCTCTTCTTAATTCTAGAACTTAACCTAAGGTTARGTTGAAAGGTCGATCCTAACCGGGATGTCATTTGGACAGGTTACCACACCGATTCGTTGTGGTACCTAAAACTTCTATATCATATATATATATCATAAGACATAATCAACAGTGCCCCATTAACCTATCACAAATTTGCCAGTTCCGGTTATGTCTTCTGGTTCGCCCAAGGTAAGACTGCTAAGCTATTTCCACTTTAGACTTGCAAATGCTGGGTAGTATGTGCCAATATGTTCTTAACTTACCTTCTCGCTTGACACCTAGCCTCCGACAAGATTTTTAGCCATTTTGCCCAGTGCTAGAAGGCAAGATGTCAATAGAAGTCCATTTCTTTTCCATTCAATTGCTTCACGGATCAGTAAATTCTGACAAATATTTTTCTTACTAATTAAAGAGATGTTGTAATAAACTAAAAAGTGGTTTTTATATAAAAACTTAAAAATGATTTAAATATGTTCGATTCTCAATCTTTCTTTACAATATTAGTTGTACCAGAAAGCCCTTCTATTAATTTCGAAAATGCTAATTGTTTATTTCTCTTGTAATTACCGCCCCATCCTCAAACAATAATAATAATCCAGTATGCTAATGCTATATACTTTTTATTATTTATACATGTTTTTCGATATTTTATTTTTTGCCKACTTCCTCTATTATTTAATTAAATATGTGCAAAATATCATTTACAGAGTATTTGTTCAGTGCATCTATGGAATGCATAAATATGCAATAATTCAGGCACAAATGACAAAAACAAAGACCGAAAAAATAATAATAATTGCGACACTGTGATTAACAACATTTTTATGCTAATTCCGGTTATAAAATAGCAAAATGATAAAAAAATAAAGTTTTAAAATTACACACGAAGTTGCATACATATTTAAAAGGTTTTGAAWGCATTGCATTTAAATTGGAAATATTATTAATATTTAACATTTTGTATATATTTTGGAGTAATATTGCAAATATCTTGAATTTGAAATTGTTCAATGGTCAAAAGAATTATTAAGCGATTAGTTTGTTTGTAAAACTTTCTTTGATTGTGGGATAGTGTTTAAATAAAATAAAATTGAAACTTACTAAAATATAGAATGGCAAAGATTCTATACATTTCTCTTCCTTTTTTTAGTTCTCTAAATTTTATTAGCTTAAATTATTTCAAAATATCGTTTTTAGAAGGATTTAAACTTTAATAATAGTGATAAAATGTTAAAAAAAAATATCTTTCTAAAATTAGCTTAGGGCCTTAATTAGCCTTGAACGCACGGTTAGGAAAGATTTCCGTATGTTCAGATAGGTGTTGATTTAAAAACCCAGAGTCTATGAGTTTGATAGTAACTTTTGCTGTTCTGCCATATAYCTTCCGGCATTATTTATGCATGGTTGATGGAAACTTTTGTTTATCGCATATGTTGATGAGCGCCCCTCATTGAACGCTCTAGAGCTCGCTTTCACTTCTTGTCTTTTTCAGGGGGCTCCACCACACAAAGAGATCCTTGGAATATAATGACTTGACTATGGTATCGTAGAACGAAAGACATACTTTCGGTAAGAGGCACCATCTTTTGCCAATGCTTTCTTTTTTGCTTTCTCCTCGATATTACGCTTCCGTGAAAGCTTTCTCATTCTCGGCAGTACTGCCTCCTAGAAAAAACCCATGTCAGTTTTATTTGAGTTAATGAAGAGGTCACTTCCAGCCAGCCAATCAGTTACAATGCTACCATYGCATCAACTGGAATTCGATACTCCAGAACTTTCCTTCGACCTGAGTGCTAATGCCTACATTGGTAATCACCCGGTAATTGAGAATCGTCAATTTTTTTAGCAGTTTGTAGATGAMCAAGATCCAGAAGGGCATAATACTACCTCATACTTTTCTGAAAGATTTATTTAATCATWACTTCTTGTCTAAAAATATATAAACTGTCTAAAGTAATGCAAACATTTATACACACTTTTCATGTTTTTCGAAGCTTCTGTTTCTATTTCTAGAGTGCATCTTGCTAATATCCTAAAAGTAAAGAAATCACTATATTTTAAAACATATATTCGTTGGTTAGACTTTTACTTCAAGGGGTAACCTTTAGTAGAACAAGTACAGCCACTACAATGCAGTGAGTAACTTTCACACTTGTGCCACCAATGCAGTGTTGTCGAACTATCAAATTATCTACTTTTCAAGCAGCGCAATATTTTATTGTTTATGGAACTCTTTCTCTCTTTCCTTGTCACCCTCTTGCTCTTCCTCTTCCTCTTTCCCTTATCTCTTTCTCTCCTTTCTTTAGCGTTGACTGATCATTTATTTAATTATATTCCTTTTTAGGTGTGAAAATTTCTTAAGTAGAGTTTACATTGATTATTGATAAACTAGAACTTCTCGAAGACTCTGTTGTATAACTTACTAAATATATTCTAGGTGCAAGATATTAGTGCGTAGATACTATAGCRATAAAATACTCATTTTGAAACAATAATGATCAGTTCTTATATCAAAGGTAGATATATTCAATGTTTAATATCAAAAAATTAAACTRAAAATAAACTAAAATTAAAGCGAAAATTATAAAAATGCTTATAGACACACAATAATAATGACCAATACTAGCAACAATAACAACAATTGCACACAATGCATTTGTTGCCAACTAAYTTTCAAAAGCGCACTTGAAAAGACCAAACCACACCGGGAAAAAAGCWAAACTGTGGCAGACAAAACAGCAATAACAAAAACGAAACAAAAAACGGAATATCATAGGAAACCCAAATCGAGGTATTCTAAAAAAGTTTAACACAAAATATTGCAACAAAATGGAAATACAGTTATAAGCGAAGAATGGAGAAAATTATCATACCTAAACAGTCGAGGCACTTGGTTGTTGAAATTTTGCTAATAGAGACTTGACTCGAGTGCATACAATGGCGGGCATATAAATATCTGTATGCTTTCGTTAATTTTATACACACACACACACACACATGGAGCGCTGCCGTCACTAGCAGCATGAAATTGTTTTGGGAAAAGTGCCCAAAAATTCTAACCATACATACTTACGTACGACAAAAGAAGAGTGCGGTGAGCGCATAAAGAAGCAGCGACCGAAAACCACTAGCCATTACCGTCAAGCCGGCTACCGACTAACTATTCAGCTAACCAAAATGGTCAACCAACCAAAAGACCAAACCATACAAATACAAATTAGTGTAATAAAACGTTTCATAAAATTTTTCGGTTAACAAATACCCATACACTTATTTGTATGCGTGCATGTGGGTACATGGAGAGAAACTATAAAAGTACTTTAATTTTTACATTTTGTGTGGTGTTGTTGGTTACCTTAGTTGGAGGGCCCCGACTGAGGATGTTGTTTTGAAAAATCTAGTCTCATAGTACATAAGTACTTGGTCGTCTTTATATTCAAGAAAATACTATCAAATTGTATCAAATCGAAAAAAGATTTATATTTTTGGTGRAATGAGGATTTATGGCAGTCTCTTTGAGAAAATTGCTTAGTTTAATCGACTTTTTAGGCCTAAATATTTATTGTATCCTTTTTGTTGTGCGGATTTTTTAGTTGTCTGAAAATTCACGAGAACACAAATGTTCCGAGCAAGAGTTTCACGTGGGTACGTGGGTCACGTAGGTAAAAGAAGACGATCGTCCGCATACGCCCAACATTTACAGAGTGGCTCCAATTGCCCAAGCAGAGAGCCCATCAGAAGGTTCAATATATATGGACCACAGATGGAACCTTGCGGACAACCACAAACCACTCAAATCTCTACACTCCCATTCATGCCGACTAGAGAGGCCATTCTGTYCGAAAAGTAACCTCGGCAAAGAGTAATTTCCGGACAGCTCAGCTCTTCTAGCCGTTGTACCACTCAATCCTAGCTAAGGTTGGGTTCTATTATTTGAGGATCCACTTCTGCAATCTGTAATGTTCTGTCTTAAGTTTCTTGCGTCTAAGCGTTTTACTCAAGGGGTAGACTGTATCTTTTCATTAAATTAATTGAATAAACATTTGCATCCGGGTTTGATCGCTGATCGATTTGGCAACCCCGTCAACTGTACAATTATTTTCCAAACAAGACAAGAAAACAGCAAACAGAGAACAGTTGTCCGGTAGGAATTTCAAAATGAAGCCAGTTACAGTTACACACACCACATTTTCAAACAATTCTTATAAGACCCTGATCTTTCTTTAGTATTTARATTAATATTTATGGTAAAGCGTGACTACTTCTCCCGCCACTGCATCTATTCCTCTCTAATTAAAGTAGAAGCAGTTATAGATCTGAGGAGATAAAAATGTATCAAACTTAGATCACATTATATKAGAAGGGATTTTAGAGCTCTTGCTACTCTTTTCAATATTTGTTAATTTCTGGAAAAGTCTAGAGGCTAATCTTTCTCAGAGCGCAATGGACCTACTGATTTCCTAAATGTGACCGCTTGTGATCCAGGGCACATGCGCTTCCCTTTTCACCCAACCTCTCTGTATAAGTAGGTCGGCTTCTTCTGCTAATTAGTTACACAATAAATTTCAAACATTTATTTTTCTCACTGTACAAATAAATACAATTGTTCACTGGCAAGCAACGGTTAAGTTCAAACTCACCACAGGCAAATAGACGAAGCGACAGACAGACAACAGGCCATACAGGTTCGGTGATAGTTTTCATTGTGTCCTTATGCCTGTGCGGTGGACCCTATGCACATTTTATGTCGACTTAATAGTTTTGTTTTCCCTGTGGTTGCCAAATGGAAAGAGCGACTGATGGCCAAAAATAAAGAACAGCACGGCGAAGCACTTGTCTACGAACGCATGTGGGGGGTTGTTAGTAGAGACACAATCATGCTTCTGTATATGTGTACAGCCCTGCAAGGGAAAAGAGTCTCAAGCATTTGAGTAGCGGCAATGATGGAGCGCTTAATTTCTAAATATTTCTATAAAATGCCATGAAATACATGTGTAGCACTTGTATGGTGAATATGTGTATGTGTGTCTGTGTATGTAGAAATYACAAGTGGTTTGATGGAGCCGGAAGTTAAACGGTAATTTATCGCAATGGCGACAACGACGAAGATGAGGGTATTAGTTTGCGCTAAGAATGTACTGTGTATATATATACATGTGAATTTGTGTTTAAGAGGGTTAGCGTCGGAGGGCATAATTTGATAGTTGTGGTCGCCGTTCACAGCACGACTTCGGCGTGAGTTCGTTAAACGTTGCAAGTGAAGCGGCGAAGAAGTAAAGCAACTTGAAGGAAGAAATGAARTTAAATGAAATGAAATTCAACAATGGAAAACGCTTTGCTGCCACAATTGATGCTTAGTTCGTTAGGACGCTAGTTGACTGCCTTCCCCGCCACCACCACCACCACAAGGGAACAGCAATGCTGCCTAAACCGCTTGAATGTGAAATTGTAACAGCCATAAACAAAAATGTCACTTAAATTATATTATCCGGCGAGGTGATGGTGTGAGTGTTTTAGCATCGTTGACGCCGGGTCTGGATCCGGGTCGTGGCACTCATGGAGTGCATGTGGTTTTGGCGGTCAAAATGTCGCACATGAAGGCGCMGCAGACTACAGTTGTCGCGCTTGTCAGCTGATTTATTTTTTGTGCTTGCTCCGCTTGTGTCTGCTTTGCGTGCGCCGTGGCGTATACTTAACACGGCGATTCTATCGTTTGCTGGAGCTTGTGCGCTATGTAAGCGCTATCTCGCAATGCATTTGGCAGCCTTCTGCGCTTCACAGTGGCAATGTTGACGGCGTCACAGCACTAGCGTGGACTATGTTGACTCCGGCGTCGACATGTCACGCTGCGTTGATCACAGCGTTGATTGCTCTGGTGCGGTGGCTGTCTGCCAACCAGCCGGGACAGACAGACAGAAGACCCCCAGCTTAGCGTTCGTATGAGTGCGGATAATTTATGAGATTAAGGGATGCGTTGAAATTTTTTTTTTTGCTTTAATTTGAAGAGAGTCTTAGCGGTTTATTTTGAAAGCGCAATTTTGGCAGGGGTCTTAGCTTGTGGTTTTATGGTTACTGATCTAAGTTTTTCATTCAAACAATTTGGGTTAAATATTAACAGTTTTAGTTTTAGTAACGCTTTGTATATACTTTAGTAACAAAATAAATGATTTTCATCATGTCTGTAATTCCGATTATAGCTAGTTTAAAATAAGACTCCGTTGATAGTGAGTTTGGCTTAAGACTAAAGAATCTCTTATGAATAACTTTATTCTAAGCTTATATTATTATTTTACTTTGACTTATACTATTCGTGTAGAGTTGTACATTTTTCAAGTGGCCAGAATATATTAAACATTAATTCTTTTCGTGATCGTATCTAATTCTTGAGACCAAAATATTTATCTTGTAATTTTAAATTTACTCTAGAAATACATTGTCTTTTTTAATAATCTTGAAATTTCATTTCCGGGATCCCGTAACGGTRTACAAGAGTTCTTCCAAGAGTAAGCCCTAAGGTTTTATTACTAAGTTCGAAATCGCTAAAGAAGCTTTTTCAAGTAATCCTGAAACTTTTTCGGGATCCCGAAAACTTTTTAATGGATGTACGATATGCAAGAAGCGAAAACTGACTAATAAACTTTAGGAAAAATTTCGGGATCCCGAAATTAGTATTAATGTCAGGTTTCGCTTCTGTTGCAAAAGCGGTGGAAGTCGATTTTATTTGTTAAAGTATTATTTTGGTATACTATGTTAATTTGTATATGTAAATACGTACAGTGAAACAAGCTCCTTAGCTAATTTTATTTAAATTAAAATGGAAAATATAATTGGTTTACGAACATGTTGCATATTTTTTTATTCATTGTTTAAAAAAGTTTATTAAAAATCATTAAAAGGATATTTTCAAGCAATACCAAAAAATTTTCGGGATCCCGAAAATTTCCTAACTTTTAKTAGCCAGTTTTCGATTCTTGTATAKCGTACATTTTCTATAYCTAATTTTRATTAATTTATTAAGTAATAGRCTT
Organism: Bactrocera latifrons; assembly: GCF_001853355.1. Lineage (NCBI taxonomy): Eukaryota > Metazoa > Arthropoda > Insecta > Diptera > Tephritidae > Bactrocera > Bactrocera latifrons. The sequence continues at coordinate 4,010,455 of NW_017537156.1, forward strand.
TTAAAAAATGTTCGSGATCCCGAAAAAATTTCAGGATTTTATGGAAAAACGTCTTTAGCAAGCTTGGTAAATAAAGAAGATTTTTTCAAGCAATCCCCTAAAATTTTCGAAATCGAAATTTTTCTGAAGCTTTTAATTGAAATTGTTATTAAGACACCGAGTTCGCAAAATAAATCCCAAAATAAAATGAAATTGCTTGGTATTCACTTTCCCTACACAGAATTTGTGTTTTTTATACTTTATTTAACTTATTAGTAGCTAGGAAACATGGTCTTAATGCACGAAAGAATTTTTATTTTAATATCCCACGAGCTTCTGTGATTAGCTGGTTCTTGGTTCTTGTCATTCAAACCGAAGCGTCAAAATAGCAAGAAAAACCGAAACCATTTAACAACAAAAAAAAAAAAAAACAAAAAAAAAAAAAACAAAAAAACAACCAAAGTAGGAAAGTGAAAATGAGATTTTTGTGAAAAAGAGTGTGTGGTGTTCACCAGCCTCACTTAACGAAGCGCAAAATTTCTGATTTCAGCCATTTAACTGTTGACTGGCATAAAATGACACTAGCACATTTGAAAAATCAGTTAAGTACTTAAGTAGTCAAGCAGCCATGCCATCGCCATCGTCACTGCCACTCCAACTTTTGGTGCTTGCGATTGTCAAAGGTGGAGCCGCTCAGCCAAGCCAGACGACTGAATATTTTATTAGCAAAATGAAAGCGAAGTAAGAAGAACAACCGCAACAACAACCAACGAACAGTTGACAACAACAGTAGACAACACGAGAATAAGTGCAACAAGCTGTGAACCAACGAAGCAACAGTCATTTTGCCCAATGCACACACACACACATACACTCACGCTCTGCAAGCAGCATTACGTAGCTTACGACCATTTCCARACATTCAGCATTCCGAGTCCATTGCTGCTGCTGCTGTGGCTGGCTGTTGCTGCTGAGTTAAGAATACAACAATAAGCAGATTTGAGGTAAACAACACCGACTGAGCTGACCAAAGCGCTGCACGAAAACAATCAAACAAACAGTTGCTGCCATTGCTGTTATTGCTTTTTTTGTAGTATGATGTAGAAATGCCGAAATGTTTGAAGCACTGAAATGCAGAAAASCAGAATTCTACTGTATTGTCATGAAAATTTGTTGTTATAAATTATTTGCTCGATTTTTATTTTTTGWTTTTATTGTATATATGCACATTTGCGTGTGTGTGCGCATGTTTTAGGCCATTGTCGCTGGCTAGACGGGAAACAACGATTTTGCATACCGGTGAGTTGTCCAAGCAATGATGTTACCTGCAAATCTACGCCAGCTACCTGGTGTTTATGGAAACGGACTTACCGGAAGTTATGGGTATTTTAGTAGAAATGGTTGTACGTTCAAGCCTTTTCTATGTTCGGCTGTTAATTTTTGTTCTAAAGTGTAGTTTAATGAAATTTAAGTACGTCTAAATATGTTTTGTTTTCGATATAGATTTTTAAAGTCTAAAACTTTTTTCCAAATTTTATTTATTTATCACATCCTTTACCTTCTTAAACTATACATAAATAGAACTATTTGGTTAAATTTCATGTAAAAGAATTTTTTAAGTGTATTTAAAATGAAGGCTTCTGTCGAGACTATTCTTCCCTTGAAGAGTACTACTCGTATCATACAGTTTGACTCACATTATGAGCTGTAGTGACTTGTTTTGATATGTTGTGATGTTACTAGATYCAGTTTTTTATATCATGCATACATTGTGACAAAACGATACCCGGAAATTGTAAATGAAACGCAAAATATTTAATTATTTATCAATATTTACTTTTTTCTCCTTGAAATCAATTCCCACCAGATGTAATACACTCATACCAACGACTTTTCCAGTTCCTTTTCCTTTTTCAAAATCACCTTCGGTGAATTTTGTGTTATCTCTTCGAACGACTGAAAAGGCGGAACGGCAATTTCAGTTTGGGGAACAAGAAAAAGTTACACAAAGCCAAATCTGATGAATACGTTGGTTCAACGATGCTATTCATGGCGTTTTTGGATTTAAATTCCGTCGCAATCGTACTCTTTTTGACAACAGCTTTATCGATTCGAGTCGAGCAAGAACGCGTTTTATACCGAACATATCCATTAAAGACTCGTGAGAGATATCGAGCTCTCTTGCTTGAAGATGTTYAAGCATTAAATCATTAAATTTTTTAATATTTTCATCATCAGTTGAAGAGGTCGAAAGTCGTCCAGAACGAGGCATATTTTCATCGATCTATCGGCCGTCTTTGAAGGCTTTGTAACACTCGTAAGCTCTCTTTTTGATAAAAATTAATAACCATAAGCCTTTTCGATTCAGAAAACGTTTGGTTAAATTTTTTGTAAATATCATTTACACAGGAAACTCGATTAAAATTTCCGGGTGCTTTTTAGTCACATTTTATATTTATATTATATTCTCACAATGAAGTGATATGTTATGACGCTATTTACTTAGATATCATTTATGATGTGTTAAGATTTCTTTTTTACTAGTATCATTTAACTGACATGATTATTATTTGATGTGAGTAATTTTTTTGGATGTACTGCAATGTAATACGATATGATGTGATATTTTAGTTCAATGTCAACGGATATGATATAATGAGTTGTGTCGTGTTTTACTTTTAATTGTGCCTTATTAGTGTATCTTTTATATTCACTGAGATAATAGTGTGACGTCACGTCAGAGTGATACGATATTATATAATTTGTGTAATACTAAAAATATAGTGATGAATGATGTGATTTTTTCCCCTTAATTTATGGCGAGACCTGATTGATATCATATGACCATTCTTGTTTCATTTATTTGAATGTTATATGATGAGATTTGTTATGCGACTTTTTATGTGATGTAGTTTGATTTGGAATGCCTTATATATGTATCTTGTTATGATCTGATTCAAAGTGATATGATATTGTGTAATTTGTTCAGCATTATAAAATTTAATAAAGTGATGTGATCAACATTTATAATAAATTATATTATATTATCCGAAAGTGATATGGTGATATGATTTCTACGAATTAAGGTTAATGTGATATGCTTGTGATTCATTTTTTGTGATGTAATTTGCTTGAAGTCATATGAAATAAAGTGATTATAGTCTTTATCTTACATACATTGAGATAGTGTGATGTCACGTGATTATTATTACATGCTTTAACTTTGCTTTAGTTATATGTTTTTATATTTTTGTAGTGATGAGTGATATGATTTCTTTAATTTATAAAGTGACGTAATGTGATATGATATTATACATGATATGAGCTGCGGATAATTTTTATCTTAAATTTCATTTCAGGTTGTATGACATCACATGATTATTTGTACGTGATAAAACTTGTTAAGTATTGATCGAAAATATTACATTGTGATGTTATCTAATTATAATATTATATAATGACCAGGAATGTAATCAGTTTGCTAAAACAACGTGATGTGATATCATATGATCTGTTTTGTTGCAGTATGTTAAAAATTAATAGTAAATTTTTTATGAAATTTKGTTAACGAGTTTGTAATGTGACGCGATTTCTTCGATGTGATGTTTTATTTTTACGATATGTTCTCAAATCAATTGGTGAATAACATTAAATGTATTTTTATTATAATGAATAGTAAAATTAGTCCAATGATATGTGATATGATGTAGGATAGGAATGATGTAACGTGATTTGACATTRTATGTTAAGAKTGCAAGTGATGTGAAGTACAGTTTTGTGGTGTTAATGCGGGACCTACTGTGCCGTGATGTGAAATCGATTAATTAGTCTCTGCCGATTTAGTGTCGCAATTATTGGTTAAACGTTCATAAACGCGTTAGATTTCCGAGTAGAACATTTTTAACGGTTTCTTTGACAGTTAGTGAGGAACAATAGATCCATAATACAAACAAAAAAAAATATATATTTACTATAACTTCTTTTTTATCTGGTTAGTCTTTTTGTCAAGTCTAATATCTACATTGCAGACTTATATGATACTTTCTTCCATAACATCTCAAAAAGTTATTACAAGTCTTCTGAATACYTGATATACTTGCTAATGAAATTGGTTCCCAAAGAGTGAGATTAGGCCATTTAGGTGCTATTTTTTTACGTTTCAAAAGTAATTGCTTTTATCATATCCTCATAAAATCATATTATGATATGCTATTTCTGAGGAGTTCTGCCATCCCCGAACAGTCGAACTGTCGGTGTACTGTCTGAAACCCAAAAAATTAGGCTTTAAAACACATAGAAAAGTCATCTCATTTTCTAATACTTAAAAGTAAAATTTCGCTTGAAAACATATGCTCGAAAAATCCAAAYTGTCGCTCATGATTTCACCATTTATTTCACATACATAACCCATGCAAATGACAGTCAAAGTTTTGTCGCCTCCCAGCCGCCACTCAAACATAATTCCAAAAGTTAAGTGCAAACAAAATGAGCCACCATTTTCCATTGTTGACTTTGCATGATTTTAATTTAAATTGACAGCGCAAAGACAGTTAAGCACTTGTGAAAACATTTTAATATCTCGTAAACCTCAAGAGACCAAAAACAACTGGCAATGGCGGCGGCAGTGGCAATAGCAGCGACGGTGCCGGTGACGGTGACGGCGACGACAATAAAAACCCAAAAGAAAACATCAACAAATGCGAAAATACACAAAATAAGCGCATACGAATATATGCAAGGTAAATATGAGCGGAAAAGCCGAACGCACACACACGCAATCAAATGCACACACTTATGAACTTAAAGCGGGCGRCTGCTAGTCAGACAACAATGAGGCAAGCGCCGTCGGTTCTGAGCCAATAGATGGCCAAATCATTTTTAAGCCAACAAATTGCGCAGGTGTGCGTGAATGAGTGCGTGGCGGCACTATTTATRAGTGTGAGTGAGTGCTTTTGCAGTTGAGCAAATATTTGCTTTAAAATTTTTATATTTTTGTTTGGGGTTTTCTTTGTTTATATTGCTCCGAAATTACGAACAATTTGCATAAAGTGAAAACAAGCATTTTAATTTCAACAAAAATATGCACAGTCAAGGCCACAGCAAAGCGATGCGGTAAAACAGGAAACCCCCAAACACCAACTAACGCAACTAAGGCAAAGCGGGGGAGGGGTGAGCGCGGTAAGCAGCGAAAGTCAGTCAGCTCCCAGGAGGCACACGCACTTACCGGAAAGCAGCGCCCGGCTATCCAACAAACCAATGGTGCAGTAAAACCACTTGCAACCACASCACATTGGCAGTGGCAGTCGCTTTCTCGAGGTAAAAGTGTAAGTGATACTGGCGCAGCTGCCGACTAGTCGGTTGRGGTGAGACAAAGTCAGTCGGAAAGCGAAAAGCGCAATATAAACGCAAAACAGTCCAATTTAATTGAGCTCCCAGAAGGGTTTGTGAAATGTAAACGCCAAGTGCGGTGCATGTCGACAACTACAACGAAATAACAAAGAGCAAACAAGGCCGGCTCTAGCAAAATTTGGTACTTAGACGAATGTTTGGAAGCCGTTAACGAGCAGAGTGCTGGAAATACATAAGTGAGCACAGTGGAAGGTGAATGGAGTTTAAGTCGGAGTCGTCACTGTCGATTTCAAGGATATTTGAATATGTGATAGAGAAAGCCATTTTTTTTTAGTAGAAACTCGACGATTTTCTACGAAACAGTTCAATATTTTATAATTATAATCGTCAATATTATTTAGAACTTTTGACTTTGAAGTAAAACCTCTAATTGAGACTTCCAAGAATACCTCATATTTTCTAAGCACTCGCTTAACCGCAACTCATTTGGATTCGTGTTCAAACAAGGACTTCCATCCGACAACATTCCTAACAGTTATTTTTGGACTGGTTAGCTACCTCTGGTGCTATGTCGGCTGTAAACAGATTGTTGTTATAATGGGTACCTGATACCTGTTAGGAAGGTAAGGACTAGATAAGATGTCGTCGATGTCATCCGCAGGTAGGCCCAGGAAACTTGCTTTTTCAACGGGGTCTTACCAAAGCGAGTAGGGTGTCTAATGAGTAGATTTAGCAGGCCATGCAAAAAGGTTGCCAGCTTCATGCGGGAACTCATTGCACGCTGGACTGGACATATATTAGATATGTCGTGGTCTATTCTGGATAAAAAGGTGTTCAACAGTATCYAGAATGAAGCTGCGCAAGGGTCACTCCCGTTTATCGCTGCAACTCGAGCTCTTCGCCTGCAATGGGTGGTTGTTTGACTACAGTCGGCTCGGTAACAGTAGTAGATAGTAGCTCGAGTTTATGTTGATGTTGTTATTGTAAAAACCATAAATCTGTTTACAAATAGTCCTTTGTTAGAACAGCTACCCTCGACCCTATCTCATATATCCGGACAAGGCAGAAGGATCCATACCAGTTCAAACAGTAGAAGATGGTAGCTCGAGTTTTATTGCTGCTGTTGTTGTAGTAACAAAAAAAAAATTGTTAACAAATAATTTTTGGGTAGAGGTTTTGGTGTGAGCGGATATGAGTTCGATTCGGCACATTTGGACAGATTTACAGCATCGCGGAATCTAATTTGGGTCTGGTTCTGTTATAAAAGGATTTGACTTCTGGGTTTCTAAAAACATATATACATTTTCTGAAGCATTTTTTGTTACTAGTTCCATCATTTCTGATATTATAGAGAGTTGGAACTTTGAGTTTAGAAAAACGATTTCTAGACACAAARGCCTAATTTTATATAGATAAACTCTGATATTCTAAAGGTTGAGTGCGCCTGTGATTGGAAAAGATCACAGCAAACGCGGTTAAACTTAATAAAAACCATACCGACATCTCAGCAGCAACCAAAATCCTCCAGCGAATGCTATAAAGTGTTGAAAACATTTAAACTGCTATATTTTATTCCGCCACACAGGAGGGTAAAGCGCACATTGCTGTGGCGGATATTTAAAATTTGTGATTTTTACAGCGCCACAGCCACTTAAAACAAAAGCGCAACCGACGCAAAACCCATCGGAAAAGCCGGCGGGCAAAATGTTTTAACAGCGCAGTTCGCCGCAGGTACACTCACCAATTTCACTCGCCAACTTCACCGCTTTCACGCCAGAGACATAAGTTTTTACTGCGCTCCCCGCCTCCTTGCTAAACTACCCACTTAACGGCATTAATTGTCCCATGTGCTGCTCACTTTCAATTTCGGCTTGTCTTGCTGTGTATTCTCTTCCTCTCACTTGTACATAAAATAAAAAAAAAGGACTCGAATCGACGGCATCCCGCGTCGACTTGTATTTKCTAATTAAACAAGTAAAACTGTTGTGGGACCAGCCAGGTTTCTTCTTTTCCTTCTTTGACTGTACTAATCGTTTATGTGCCGTTGGTTGCAGATTTTTGTTTATTTGTTTAATGTGTAAAGACCCAAAAGAAAGTGCTGTTCGAAAGTTAGAAATTAAACAAATAAATATATTTTCCCGTTAATTGGTAAGATTTTGGACACTTTGGATGAATAAGTTGAGTTTGAGAATTTGGTTGTGARAAAGATGGTACAATAAGTGAATGAAATTACTAAAGGTTAGTTAAATAATTYTTTGTTGATTATTTACTATATCAAAAAATCGAACTCTCGGGTTCCTCCAAGAACGTTACGTTAGCACAAGAAATTTTCGTATTATGAAAGCTTAGATTTCTTATTTGGAAAGCATTGAGTTGTTAAGTTAGGTTAGGTTGGGCTGATCTTGTTAGCTAATCTGGTAGACCAATGAGCCTGGCATTGACCAATTGTGGTCCTTTGCGATATCAGATGGAGTTCAGCTCCCTATGAGGAGTAGTCATCCTTTAGGATGCCAGCACTTGATGCGAGTTTTAACATACTTTGTGCCTTCACTATCGATACCTCCTCCAGTGTATCATAAAGGATCCCAGATGCTTACAGCGTAGTCTTGCCAATGCAGGACAAGTGCACAAGAGATGCTCAATTTTCCTGTTGTCTTGCTTTAGGCATTTCCTGCAGTCTTCTCGATCTGTCGGCCACACTCTGCGGGCTTGCGTCACCTTCAGACAGTGACCAGTTAGTATTCTGACCATGTTTCTACAGTCTCTGCAATCGASTGCCAGTAGGAATTTTGTGAACTTTTGATCCATCGTTTTGCACATGACTTTTACAGTTTGGCATTCAGGTAGCTTGTTCCATCGAGTTTTGATTTTCGTTACCATGCTTCTGTATAAATAATGCATGGGTTCCCCAAGTTAATCATGTTTTCGTTCATTAGCCGTACACCATTTTTGGCAAACTTGTCCACTATTTCATTGCCCTCGATGCCTTTGTGGTCTGGCACCCAGTAGAAGTGAAGTTGCTTGCTTCTGGCAACACTTTCCACTTGTGCCCTGCTTCCCAAGACACTTCTGCTCGACATGCGATAGGAGTATACTGCTTTGATTTTTGCTTGGTTGTCTACGTAGATGTTGGCTCTGGAATTGCCTTCAGATGCATTAGAGGKCAGCTSCGCGGCTTTCGCAATAGCAAAGTCGTCGGATTGAAATATACTGCAGTGTTCCGATAACTTAAAGGGCTGGCTTATGTCTAACTCTGGACATTATATCCACGAACCAACTCCATCGATTTTTGAGCCAAAATATCTTAAAAATTGTATGATAGGCTTAAATTCTTCCACCTAAAACTCYCTCGSTGCTATATAGGTAGAGAARGAGYCGCYAGAGTTYGGTTTAKTGACTCCATGATCCAAGTGAAYCAATACACCTAAGCATATTTTCCCGAGGTTATAAAAATGCCAAGAGGTATTTAGTTAGTAATATTTATTAAGCATTCTTGYTGTAATGAAGTGAACAGCTTATTATAGTTGAGCCCAATAATTGAAGTTAATCTCACAGAGCAAGACCATATTCAGTCAAATATACTATGCAATACCACACCCTCACTCTATATATATTATATTGTAAACACAATTATGAACATGTGAAACGCCAAACCCAAGCAAATTTGTTATCACCATTTGCTAAGATAGAGAAATTGCAGCACAGGCAGAGTTTTATGACATTTTAATGAGAGGAAACCCGCTAGTGCAGAGAAAGACAAACTCAAACCGGTTGRCTGGTGACAAAATAGTCATAAAATTACGAGCGTTTATTCAAGCAATCTAGCGCTACCAGTACACACGCTCGTCAAGCTTTACTGGTTCGCATATAGAAGGAGGAAAGGGGATGGTAGTTGGGTCGCAGCAAGTCGAGTGCGACATAAAAACCAAACGACAATGAAAATAGGCAGCAATAAAGCATAAAAACGGCAAAAACCAATAACGAACTAACCAACCGTCAAACCAAGCAACCAACTAACTATCCTACTAAATGTACTGTAGGCGATTAGACAAAACTCATACACAAACAAAAACAACATATATGATGCTTAGGTATACTTGTATAAGTACTACTATGCTGACATCCGGCAGCAAGTGCTTTATGTGTGTGCGTGCGTCCGTGTGTATGTTCATAATCACTTAGTCTTCGGTGTGATATGCTGCCAAAAGCGGCGGAAGTAATTTAACATGAGATAGTAGATACTAGAATAGTACAATACATACTTATATGGCGTTATAGTATATGTATATGACCTAGGTAAGTTTAAGTCCTCATAAGAGGAATCGTTTTTATGTGTTCTATGCTGCGAACGCACAAAAGTAGCTTTTTTGTTGAAGTTATTTTCTCAGAGAATAATCGTTAGTGAGGTTGATAGTTTTTCAACGCCGACAGTACATATATAAAATAGAATTTCCAATGCTTTAGATAGCATCAAAATCACTAATTGTCGGAGGAAAAAATCATCTAGTTTTGGTATAAAAAGTTAAAGTAAAGTGAACTCGGCTGAGTATAGTCCAAGATAGGCGTTGATGCAGCGCCTCCAGCGCGATTTCAAAGCATTGAGAGCGTCATTCTCTGGAATAGCCTTAAAAGCCGAGGTGCATGCTACTTGGACTCCCTCTGTCGTCTCAAAATGCTTGCCTTTCAGCGGTCTTTTCAGGCAAATGAACAAAAAAGGACCGGGGGAGGCCACATCTGGGCTGTAGGGTAGTTGCGGAAGCATTGTGATGCCGGCTTGGTTAGGCAGCTGTTCACAGGAAAGGCGGTGTGTGTGTGTCGGGCATTGTCGTGCTGCAACTTCTAATCGGCTGGGGAGTATTGGCGGATTCGAGTGACCCTTCGTTTGAGTTTCTTGAGGACTTCCTCAGTTCTCGGTATTGATGGTTTGTCCAGGAGTAACAAATTCATGGTGGACGATGCCTTTGATGACATAAAAGACAATGAGCATCGTTGTCACTTTGGATTTGCTCATTCATCAGCGACCTCTTCCCGGCCGTCCAAAAAGGCCTGGTGCCACCGAAACACACCACAKAATCAGAGRTTTCAAGTGTAGCTATATCCTCTCCACCTGATCTTTCCAACTATTTCCTTTGGSGGCTAYTGTGTAGAATATTCTTAGAGCCAMAGTGTTTTCATCCATTCGAACGACATAACTTAGCCAGCGGAGCCGCTATYTCTTAACTCACTGAACTATGTCAATGTCGTCGTWTATGTAATACAGCCCATTTTTCCATCGAYTGCGTTGCCAATGTGTAAAGGACCATAMATKTTTCGCAGAACTTTTCTTTCGAAAAATCGCAATGCCGACTCATCAGTTKTTGTCATCGTYCAAGCCTCTGCACCATATAGAGGGACGGGAATTATGAGTGACTTCTAGAGTTTTGGTTTTTGTTTGTCGAGAGAAGACTTTGCTTCTCAATTGCCTATTCAGTCCAAAGTAGCACCTGTTGGCAAGAATTATTCTCCGTTGAATTTCGAGGYTGACGTTATTGTTGGTGWTGATGCTGGTTCCAAGATAGGCGAAATTATCTACGACTTCGAAGTTATKACTGTCAACAGTGACGTTGAAACTCTTATAGAAGATTGTACCTTCTCGGTTTGGTTCTGCAGCTCGTATTATTTTCTCGAGAAGAAGGTTGGAGAAGTCACACGAAAGAAAGTCGCCTTGTCTGAAACATCCTTTGATTTTGAACGGCTCTGCGAGGTCCTTCTCGATCCTGACGGAGCTTTTGGTGTTGCTCAACGTCAGCTTACACAGCCGTATTATTTTTGCGAGGATACCAAATTCAGACAATCAATTCAGACTATCAAAGGCAGCTTCGAAATCGAAGTAGAGGGGGTTAGAGTCAATTCTCTTTTCTCGTGTCTTTTTCAAGATTTGTCAGTTTGTCTRAAGCCACACTGATATGGTTCAATCAATTTGTTGACGTTGGGTTTTAAGCTTTCATACAATACTCTTGATAGAATCTTATATGATCTGTTGAGGAGGCCAATCCCACGGTAGTTGACGCAGATTGTTGGGTCACCCTTTTTGTGGATTGGACAGAGCACACTGAACATCCAATCGTCAGGCATGCCTTCGTCCGATCATATTCTATAAAATAGCTGCTGCGTGTTCCTTATGAGTTCATCGCCGTCATATTTGAATAGCTTGGCCGGTAATTCATCGGCCTTCGCCGCTTTGTTGTTCTTTAGACGGGTAATGCTATTCGAACTTCTTCATGGTCGGACAATGGAACGTCCATCACCATTATTGATACCTATAATGTTTCAGAACTCTTTAATTGATCATATTTATTTATTTGTTTATATTTCTGAGAGCAAACTATGTATTGTTTACATTCTGAAGCTTCCACAGTGACCAGTATATATTATAGCAAGACATACGACTGGTCAGCAGCACAAGACTGGAAAAAATATTTTTCTTCCGATTTTATTTTGCTGATAATTTTTATTACTCTTACGCTTACATCTCCTCGTATGAGTACACATTTTTTTTTTGTTATTGTGCACAAACAATTTCCTCTTGTTATTGCTTTTAGTACATTTCTGCCTTAAATGGCATCGGCGGCCGCTCCTCTCGCTTTCGTTTACTTTGTATTCCCAATTTCTTTTGTTGGGACTAGTCGTAAAAGTATGGATTTAGCAATATTACACTTTATGACATCAAATTTGTTAGCAATTCGCATGAGTTGCAGAAAACTGTGCACTTCCTTATCAAAGTATGTAATGCCGCTCGGCTTGTTGTATTTGTGCATCGTTTCTTGTACCATCGCAAGGGAGGCTGGTACTCTTTGGACTCATATATATTACACTTATGTATGTATGTCTCCTTTTATACTGGAATCACATAGAATTAGTTCGATATCGTAAAACTGTCTCTTATACACATCTAGATGTGTATAAGAGACAGATGTATGTATGTCTCCTTTTATACTGGAATCACATAGAATTAGTTCGATATCGTAAAATCTTAAATATTAAGCTGGTAAAAGTCGTAAAAATATGACTTTTGCTGGCATTGCTTTTATTTTTTTYYTYCCCTTTTTGACCGTTTCCCTTGCTCGTTTTCTGCCCCATCAAATGCGTAAAGGTCAACAATGCTGCCTGCAATATTTCAGTTGCCAAAACGTTTGCAATCTAAATTTATGACATTTTAGCTTTTTGGCTGATTTCGCAGGAACTGGAAGTGGTTAGGAGCAGTCAAATACCCAAACAATTTCATAGTCGAAGTTTGGAAATAAAATTTTGTTCTTTGCTTAAATGCTTTTATGGTTTAAATGAAATTTATTGCTAATATAAATTGTTTTTAATTGTTGCTAACAGTAGTTACTTTTGTTTATAAAATATGTGCAATTAAAAGGCAACTTATTCTATTTGGGGTTTAGTAAATCAGGAAATTGGGTTAACAAGCGATTTATGGCTTTCTTAAGTGTTTGATATCATTTCTTATGTATTTACATTACAATGCTTTACCTATAAGTATTATTTATATGTGAAAGAAACTTAGAAATTTTACGACGTTTGCACCGAAAAAATTCAAACCCTGTTCTCTACAAAAATCTTAACTAGACTTATTTATTTTACATTTTTTTATTTAATATTTAAATTAATTAATATATTATGTATGTAACATATTTAATTTTCAACTGAACAGTAATTGCTTTTTAAACAGGAACTCTGCCCAAATATATTTTTTTTGTTGAAGATTGTAGGCTTAAGGCCAAGGCTAAGAGTCTAAGTCCTTTTAAAGACATATTATGATAATTATGTTTCTAAGACGTTTAAATCTAGTAACCTGGCGGGGTGCTTTATCTTTCTTGTTATATATATTTCTCTTTAATTTTCAAACAAGTGTCACCTTTCAAATTAGGACATTGTAGTGTAGATATGTGGAATTTTTTCCGAAGAGCGATAATATTTTTTAAGAAAGACTCAGAAAATATATCAATTCATGGAACAAGGTACAGTTATGGGACCATGCTCAATTCTGTCGAATATGCCTACGTCTGTCCACTTTAGGCAATCCTTATAAGAAATATGCTTACAAACTCAAATGGAGTCTAAAGGTATTGGGAGWGAGAGAGAGACAACTTTAGTGTAGCTTTTTCACTATATTCAGTTCTATGGTCAACTAAGGTGACAATGGATATAATGGTCATATTTCTAAACTTTGCATTCATACATTGTATCCTATGACTACACGGATAGAAAAGGGTAACCAGTTTGATTTTTAGGTAATTTTTTTCTAATACCAAATGCTTCTCCAGAACCACCCATTCAATCGACTGCTGTTTACTTTTAGGGCTCATTGGTAAAAATTCATGATTAATCATCACGTGTCACGTGTCTTGAATATATTTTGAAGCACCGTTATCCCGCATTTTTTTTAATAGTTCTTTCAACCAATTGACAGGAGCTTTTATTTGCGAGATTGGCAATTGTAAAAGACATAACGTGACACATTTTTTTACAACGAAATGTTCAAGCGATATTGAATTTATGATAATCTCACTAATGCCTATAGTTTAGTACCCACGATTGGTCACATCACGACCTCACTTTATCAGTTTGAGCACAGCATCAATGGTTTTGGGAGTAACAACTGATTTTTGAAGACCCATCCGAAATTCTTCCTGGAGTTATWTGCGAACTCRATTGGTGATCAYCATTACCACAATTAGAATTATATTCATTAATGCAGTGTTGCTGTCTAATTCCACGTCAAAAGTTGTAAAAACGATAACATGAAAATGTTCACGAGTTAACTCTATTTTTTTGGCCGAGATGCATATTTTAAGTTACTGTAGACAACACGAAAAGTGCCTGTATATAAAAACGTTCTTAGAATGTATGAAATCAAAAATGTCAAACTTTACGATAAGGTTGTTAGTTGCCAAATTCCGAAATATATAAGGCATCCTACGTATGTGAAAAAATATGCCAAAGAGTCAAAATACTATCTATTAAAACTTTTGTTTACAAACGCTGCTCTTTAAAGACAATGCTCCAATTTTAGCGCATTCAACATTTTCAAACTTAAATTGCAAGTCATCAACTATTATATTTTACTTACTTTATTATTATGTGCCAACTAACATCTTGTTAGTGTCAACAACTTTAAACCCATTAACCCTTTTGTTGCGGCCGCGCAGCCAATGATAGTCAGCCATTATTTCTGCTAATAATCCGGCTTGCGACAATARCCGAAGAACTTTATTGATAACATAAATTTTTGCGACGCAACAAACACGAGTACAAAGAGTTACAGGAAGGACCTGCTGAGTATACAGAAGCATGAAAAGAGAAACTAAGAGCGCTTTTAAGCATTTAGTTACAACTAAAGTGCTGACATGCTGCTGCTTAACCCTTAATAAAAGCGCCGGGTTTATTACTACAATATTTTTGTATTGGATAAATAACGGTAGAGGAAACTAGTATATTGAGAAARAAAAGAAAAAATATGAAGAAATGAAGTTAAGGAACATAGACACACAGATTTATATCCGGACTGAGGCTTGAGAAACACASCATTTTGTTAAGGGAAGCGTTTTAACGCTATCAGCACATCGGCAGCTGACAGACGTGTGACTGCATACTGACCGTTAGTYGTAGCATTTAGTGACTGCCAGAAGCGACCTTCAAAGGATACAACGAGCCATTGTTCACGATGAGGTTATATGAGTATGTGTGTATGTATGCTTGAGTGCGCTTCTCTGTGTGTTCTCTGCTGTTGGGCGGCTAGCAGCCTAAACGTATTGGAAATTGATTCTTTTATAGGCCATTAGTTTGGCTGACGATGCAGACGCTGCTGATGACGACGATGATGAGCACGATGGTGTGCCGGCGGTGTTGGAGGCGGCGTACCTCATGGCAATGAAAGCGTACAATAATGATTACAGGGCAGTGTTATACTTGTTGTTGTTTTTTTGTTGAACCTGTTTCTGTTCTAGTACATATATATCTTTAATGCCATCCAACCAAGCATACTCACATTTGCTGTTGCTATATCCAAGTAATAGGCGAAGATAGTTGTCAATAATGTTAGTGCTGTTTAGTTGCCATTAAGCTGTGCTCTCTATATAAACGAGCGATATAAAAAAGGATAATGTAAACGACAGGACATCGTAAAAAACTAAAACAGGCGCGCTTCACTCTTCATGGCGCAGGCGAGCCGCATAAAATATTGCCGTACACCAACATACTAGCGCCGCAGCGCATGAAACCAAATGCGGAACTTGCGTTACGAACTACTAAGGGAGCTCTTAAGGACTCGGTTGCTGCCGGTGTGGGGTTGTTATTGTCAGCGCAAATAATTTGTACGAATAAATACAAGCAACACAGCCCCTGGTGGCAGGCAGGAGGAAGTAAAGTGACCAAGTCAGGCAGCAGTTCGCTGGCGGGAAATAGTAATTTCGGTTAGGAAGGTGTTGGTGAAGGCGCTACAGCTGCGTAACTGTTATAAGAGCGCCATAAAGTTACGACTGAATGCACCAACGCCTACAAATATAATTTCAGTATGCCGTGTAGTGYTGGTCAGCGGTGCTTACTGAAATTTGAGGAAAACTATGTGAGTCTTACTGGTTCACAGTTCAGTGCTGCTGAGTGCACTGGATACATAGAAGCCAAATCTTAATTTTGGGCCACTATCCGTTTTTCTTTGTTTACTTTTGCCGTTAGTTTAGTCTGTGCAAGAGAGTGAAGTAATAAACTATTAAAGTTTGTCGTAATTCTAACTCCAACTTTTTAATGTGATAAAAAAAAAATTAAATTAAATTAAAAAAAATTAAATTAAATTTTTTTTAGTCGACATCCTTGATAAAATTTTAAGATTCTCTTGTAAAAGCCTTCTAATACCAGAGAAATATCAACACCAGAAATAAAGCTAGAACCTTCTGACCCGTCAAATTGCAATAACTTTTAAAGACTTGGTGAATGGCTGGTACGCTATTTCAGTCAATAGTCCTGTATAGTTCTCGTATATTAATATAACTCTCTACAATTATTTTGGTTRTAATTTGATCTGGGTGTCATGACGATTTACCAACCTCTTTACCAAGGCTCTGCAGATCTCTGGATAGTTTTTGGGAGGCTTTGCTTTCATTTTGCCTGCATGAAAACAAACAATGTTGGAGAATTTTATTTGAATMTTTTTCTTTTAAGAAAGTTTTTATTCCATTGTGAATTATTCAATATATTATGTTCCTACATACAGAAATTGAATCAGAAATCTGTCTGAGTGACTTTTTTATTTAGTACGTCAACWTATAGACAAATGCAAGGCAACTAGACTTTACTATTAGGTCAYTGACTAAGTAATTTTGTTGTTCTTTACCAATTCGATCTTCTTAGCGCAATTTAAAYACGATTTTTTTTATCCTGWAAAGCATTTTMTGWAATTATTTATTCTCCATTTGGATCCGACACATCCGGCCATCTTTTTTAGAAGAGATTTATGACAAGCTCATAAAGTTTTTGCGCCTTGGAGGCATAAAATAGTTTTGAATAAATGGCTTTTGACTTTCTGAGCAGGTTCTCCTTTWTAATATTTGTCAAAGACCGGAACTAGAAATAGTCCGAAAGGGTCACGATGGTAGAATATGGTGGAATGATGGTGATAGTGATGGTAATATCACATCTCATATGCCTGTAAAAACTTTTGGCAAGTCCTCAAACTTGTATGTGGTCTTGCATTATTCTGTTGAAACATTACATCTTCTCTATCGAATGAGAAATAAACGTTCTCTTTGAAATTCCACGAAACAGATAACAGAACCTTATTAGGCCTTCGAAGTAGTTAAAGCTGGTTCATCCTATTAAACCATCATCTCTTATGCTTTAGATTCTTCTAAACAATTCTTTTTAACATCACCAGTAACAAAGCTCTTCAAAAGTTGATAATGTTTTTGACGTTTGATAAGTAATAGTCGAGTTGAGGCTAAGAGCAAATTTCGTTCTATAAGAACATAAGGAACTCACATGTCCAGCTTACATATTAACCCAGAATTTTCATGTTTTCGCGTACAGTTGCGTTAGCCAAATTAAGTCTTTCAGCAATCTGTCGATTTGTTATTCAACGATTTGCTTTCAACAACGACGTTACTTTAGCTATATCAGCTTCAAGAGCCCTTCCAGAACGTGGTGCGTCGCCAAGATGGAAATTGCTCAGCTCAGCTATTGTCATGAAATGAAATTATTTAGTGAATGACAYAATAGTTGATCCATGCAGATTGCATGTTCGAATATTTGTGTTTCGGTTCGATATTTGAAGGATCTATCTCAAAAGCTTCCATGGTCATACCTAATAACGCCAGATAAATGTTGAAAGTCATTATATTTCTTTCATGAGATCCAAAACGTTTTAACGGGGATCCGTTTCAGCWAACTAAATTTTCGAAAGTTGGATCACTTCGACCTCAACCTGTCTAGTGGGATTCTTGACTCTAKCACTTCGGAAGCTAGATTGGACCTCTAAATTCTGAACAAAACCAATCTTATTGAGTTCAAGTAGATTAGTAACTTTTTCTATATATTTTTGGCTCGAAGGGCATGCCAAACGACTGCTGGTTGACTAGCTTACATTATCGTGGTTATAGAGAATCTAGGAATTCAGAAATAATTCAAATGAAGATAGCGGGCCTTCAACCAGTTATGAGTCTGATGATAAAAAGATGATTGTACAAGCTCATCTGCACCATTGTACTAAGTTGCCACATCCGTGCTGTGAAAAACATCATAATTTTAGTATACTATACTWGATTCGCCTTGGTAATAGTAAATCTGTGAATTAATTTTAGCGTCGAGGTCCTCAACACTATTGATGTTACATATTTAGTCTCAGCATCCCCAATGGACATGTAATACTGTCCGAACGAGAACGGTTCTGTTTTGGCCGGCAAAGTCATGGAAATGCTTTGTATAGCCGAAGTAAGTGCATTCCCGAACTGCTGACTGCTGCTGCCGAACACTGAAAGTATTTTTTTAAGTTTTTCGATTTCCTGATACTCTCRATATTCCAAAATAAAACACCTTTCGGATTACTCAAGCTGACCGGAGGCAGCAATAAATATATATACTATATTTCTGTTCATCTATCCTTATACTATATGTATTATAAACGTATGTACATATGCATGTTCATGCTCCATGCTGGTGCGATTAGAATTAAATGGCTATGTGCTAAATTTTCATTTCATACCGGTATTCCATTTCATTTGTCGGTAAATGAATTTTCGCCAACAACAACAATATTGTCTAACAAAATGTTATTTGTGATTTGCTATTTGCTATTTTCTATGCAACATATGTTGCCACATACCACATGCCACATGTTACAAGCTGAGGCCACTAACATACTATAGTCATAAATATGAAAGCACGAAATGCCGATTGAAGTGGAAGAGGGAAGGGGAAGGAAGCGGACTGGCATTCGAGGGAATGAGTGGGCGTCGATAGCAACCATTTAGAACGTTTGCTTAGGAATTGCAATCATTTGTGTGTGTGCCACACACAGTAAATATGAATGCATTTGTTGCATGTTGCATGTTGCAGGGGCAGTCGGACGCTAATGCTAAAATTTAAATGACACAGCAATACATTTTAGGTTAATTGAAATTTAACATGTGCATTTACAACCAAATCGGTTGGCGGAAGGTAGCTGGTTGGTGGGCGGGTTGGTTGGTGGAAGGATTGGTGGGCGGGTTGGTTGGTGGAAGGATTGGTGGTTGGCTCGAACCGTTGATGCGGCGCATAATGCTGCCGAAAGTGAAGCGCACTCTGCTTGCTGTTGGGCTGATCGTTTTCCAAATGTGGCAACATTTTTACCTACACTTTSGCATTTGCATGCGCATTTTGCATAAATTGTGGTCACCGGTGCCGGTTCGGTGGGCTGGTTGGTGGCTCCGCTGTGTATAAATCGCAACCGAGCATTATGTTGTTGGCCTTTAAAAGTATTTACGCCAGCTGCTTTGCAATGAAATATTACTTAATTATTGTGAAGGCGGACACTGAAAAGCGGCTTTTGCGTGTTGGTCCACCAAAGGTGGGGCTGAGTTCCAACCAGAGTGGTGTGTGTTGTTGCATAAATCGACTGTCGTGTCGGTGGCCAATGTTGTTTCTCTGTTGTTGTTGCTGCTGTTGCTGTTCATCAGCGTTGCATTGCTTAAAAAATCAGAAAAAAAGTATGAGGCGGTGGAAAATAGCCCACACATTCCGTGGTTCGCATTTAGATGATAAAATCCATGGAATTATCCAAAACGATGTAGGCGCTGTGGCGACGTTTTAATGGCCAAATTGTTGTGGCTGCAATTAAATTTAACTGAGTTGGCATTTGAGTGAATGAATAATGTAATRATACGAAGCGATTTGAAATGAAATGAAATGCCATGAAATGACTGGCTGTGTGTGCGCGCGAAATGTGCGAATGTGTTAATGCGTGGCTAAGTGAAATCAAATGCCCATAAATGTGTTCAAATAAAAATTTAATGAATTGTAATAATTGCGTGTTTTTGCTGGCAAACACATTTAACAGCTTGTCTGCTTAAGCTTTATTTAATAAATTTCAACTATTTAATGGACTAACATTTTTGCGGTAATTTTATTTGCTTTTGCCTAAATTAAGCAATTATTTTTCAATCATATAATTTGAGTAATTGGAAGTAAACAAATAAAATAAATAAATTAATACTTTTATTTCGATGGTCAAAATAAAAACGAAAACATATTATATTTTAGAAATCTCTTATAAATCCMGTATAGTATTGGTCACCTGCACTGAAGCGATATAAAATATAATAGATATAAAATAAATATACGTAAGAACTTGACTTTGATCCGATGTCRTTGTTGTTGTAGCGGCAGAATGCTACCGAGTTGACAGTACTTGGCCGGGTAAAGATCCGGGTCCGTTCCGGTTACGTAGACCCGACAGCCGTGGGAACGGTCATGTCAGCTATGTGGTGTTGTCGTCCAATCTGATACATTTTCATCAATGGTACCGTTTTCATCAATGGTACCGTTATTTAGGTAAAAAATTTCGGCAAAATTTCGTGAAGACATCTCTTCAAATGAAAAAGTTTTCCATAGAAGCACTTGATTTCGATTATCAATTTGTTGGCTATAATCAATAGTGTACCAATATCGGCAGTGCTTATATAATACATAGGCAACTTCTTGTGGAGAAAAGGCCTTGTCTCTACAACTGTTGGACTAGTTCGCATATATGCAGAGAGATTGAAAGGTCATGTCCGCCTAACACGATTAAGTTTGCCCAGCAGGTCATGTATATGTATATCTTTAATATTCTCCGTTGGTTACATCTGGGTATTATAAACTTCGTAGCGCTATTTAGGATACAAAAATTCAACTGTACTGTAAAAACTCAATTCTTTCTCTGATGATTAGGCAAGATATCTAGTATAGAAATTCATATCATTGGAAAAAAACACTTTTTTTATTTTTAAATCCGATTTCATTACTCAGCTGAAATATATTCGAAGGCGAGTTTTGGTTACAAAATGGTTGYATATTGGTTATTTCCKAGAGCGGWAGCTGAACATTTTATACCACATACMTGCATGTGCTGTAATGTAATGAATGGGWAGCAATAAAAAGCTCTGTTTCGATTTTTTTRATGATACGTTATTTTGCATTTTAGGAGGAAAAATAGTTAGGAAAACGCTAGAACGCAAGATGAATTTTAAGCTAAGATTACAGCGTTCTTCCATTTTCGATAAAAAATTTTGTATTTAAATTTTGTAGTCGAAACGGTCGATTAGTAATTGTATCGATAGTTAATTCGCTTCACACAGAACTTTCAAATAMAAATTTTCAAAACCTATAATATCCAAAATGTTTCTATAATAATGCGTCCGCCAATAGGGATGGAGTCACTTTTATGGTTTTTAACAGCCATGTTTTTTTGCGAATTTCTGCCAAATTTTTTTAGTGTGTACAGTAAGGTTTTTTTTACTTCATATAGTCACATTTCACGTTATTTTATACTTGGTGGATTGTCCAGAGCTTTTACGCAAATTCACGGTTACTAATGATTTTTCACTTTATCGCAAATAATCTTCTCATATGAGTTCCATGGCTGACTTAACATCTTCGTCAACAAAGAAGATTATCGCTATTGGGGTTAGTCAAGCCCTCGTGTGATTCAGAACACGTAACTGCATCGCCAAAAATTTACCTTTTGGTGTAGGTCGGGATATAGCGTCGTCAGGAGACCACATTGATCGACTTTTTTTCTACCGGAATTTGATGAAATCAACGTGGAAAATCTCTATTTCCAACACGACGGCGCGTGGTTGTTGTTTTACGTCTAAATATTYGGKGACTCGTTAATTTCGAGAAATGATCCAGTCAAATGACCGCCAAAATTATGCGATTTGTTATTTTTTGGGAATATGTTAAATCAACCAGAAAAGTTCGTGGAGCTCGAAAACAAAATTTTTCGCACTATAGCTGACATTTTAGGCGAAATGCTACACCTGGTCACTAAAAGTTGGCGTAAAGGATTCGCCTTCCAGAGTATTCTTGCAACTTTAAAATAAACTTTTTATGGTATGGTTGGTCAGAAGGTAGAAAAATTTCAGCGATGTCRAGTCGAGAGAATGCAGTGCAGACAAAAGTATTATGAAACCCTACTCACACAATTTTATCACCATTTTATTTGATTTATAAGGTCGATTGTTAGTTCGTTTGGCACTGAACTTCCAAAACGACATTTTCAAGAAAGAATATATCCAAAAGATATATTATATAAACCTCATTTCAAAGGCTGGACAAAAGAACATTATTTGGCATTTATTTTGTGAAGATTATCTCTTTCAAATGTTGGCCGAGGCGACGTCCAAGATAACCCATCCGTTGAGTCCAATTTTCGAAGACTCGTTCCAGAATTTTGACTGCTAAAAAGTCTAACAGTGTGCTATCAAGGCGCGTTAACGGTCCTCATTGACGGTTACGTTCTTACCGGCATCGTTTTTGAACCAATGGGGACTGATGATTACACCGGCCAACAAACCACATCATATCGATGGGTTTTCTGGATGGAATAGTCGCTCTTGAATCTTCTCAAGTTGATCTTCGCCACACATTTAGCAATTTTGCTTACTTGTATACACATTGAGCCAAAAATGGGCCTCATCGCTGAAGAAAAAATTGGCTCGAAAATGTGGGATCATCTTGAAGATTTTCAGGAGCCCATAGCGCGAAACGATGTTGCTTGGGAAGGTCGATCAGGTTCAATTCTTGCACAAATTTTAATGCGTGATCTGTCAAAAAGTTACTATTGAAAAAAGTGCGTCTACTAGGAACAGTAGTAATTAGTAGAAATATATACTATATATATTGAGGTTAGAGCTAATTTTTCTCCTAAAATATGGAAAAAATTATCAGCATTTACCTGGAAGAAATCTACCGAAGGTTTAGCAACTAMATCCATATTGGTTAAGATTAGGTAAAATATAGCAAAATAGGCTGTTTCTGTAAGCATAAAAATATTGAGGTTATGGTAAGGGTTAGGTATCAATTAAGCGTAAATGAAAGCTATAAAATGTTGTATTTATTTATTTATTTTATTCAGCATAATTATTTATTTACTTTGGTTTAATTTTGTTTGCTTATAATACATAGTTAATTAAATATCATTTAATTTTACTCTTTACAAATACAATTAACAGCCTTATTATTAGCGTTCGTACATATTTTCATTATTTACTTCAATTTCGTTTTTCGTTCTTTGCTCTTTGCTAGTTTCTCATCAAAAAGGTGGAGGGTTATTGGGGGAGCGCTCTTTAGATTACAAATTACATAATTATAGGTGAGTACGATAATATTTTTGTTTTTGTTTGCAGTAAGGTCTTCATAAATTTCTAGTTTGCGTGCGTTGTCGCTTCGTTTTTCCTCCTTACATTGTTTTTCTTTTTCGCTTGTTATTTTTTTCGCGTTTTCATTTCATTTTTGCTTAACTCTTGTTGTTGCATGATTGATTTGGTGCACGGTGTCATGTACTGCAACTACATATTTGCTACAGGGTTCAGCAGCAGGGTTCGAGTTTTAAGGTCTAACTATTTTCTCATATATATTTATGTATGTACATGCTCGTAAGTGTGAGTGCGGCAGTTGCTGGCAATCATTGATTGTGACGATTTTTATGATTTTTGTATATTTTTTTTTAATTTTTTTTTTTTTTGTTAATTAAGTGCAGTATACTTTTTCTTTTAAGATATGAGAATATTTTTCGTTTTGCTTTTTTCTATGTTATGCTCGTATTTCTTGACTGCTTTTGTTTCCATTCGAGTTTTCATAATTTTTATATATTTTTTTGTTTTTCCTCTAATTACTTTTGTAATGCTTTTTTCGCTTTTTATTTGTGGTGGTTTGTGTGTGTGCCATCTTATTTTTATTTGCAATAAAATATTTGTTTTTAATAAATAAATGCCCTCATTTTGGCAGTTTGCTATAAATATTGTAGGTGTGTTCTTTAACCTATGCCCCTAACTTTTCGTCTTTAATTTGCTTTATAAATATTAGTGTGGTTCAAAAAAGTAAATTTTTTTCGCTTGATACTCTGAAAAATTGGTTTTTATATTCTTTTTGGTAGCCTCTCCTAATTTGAGCACTTAATTGTGCTGAAAAGTTCCTTCACTTTACAGTTTTCTGTTTTTGTTTTTATTATCAAAAAAATTTAAATATCTCCTCCAACTACTT
>NW_017537156.1:4034763-4081147 GCF_001853355.1 Bactrocera latifrons
CTTCTCGGCGTCTTATTCCTTTAGTACAGCATATACAAACCAGTCATTAATGCATTTCAACTATTTACAACTGTATTCTCGTATGTCTACGATTCGTTATTATTTTATTCACAGTTTGAAGTTGTAGTATTAAGGTGCATAGTGGCATTGTATGTATAGTGACTAGATTTCGAGGATTCTAAAATTCATTAGCACAATATTTTGAGTATTTTTGTTGAAAAAACAATGATCTAAACCTGTTAAAGACCCATAAAAATCCCTCAAGACTTAAAAAAATGTGAAATTATTATCATATAAATTGCAGTTTGGAACTAAAGATCTTACGAAAATAAGTCAAAATAAGTCTACGACGGCGGTCCAAAACGTGGTTGATATCCCAAAAAAACAAAAAAAAAAAAAAAAACAGTTCTCGATATTTGACACATGGTCAGAGCCAACGAAAGAGTAAATTTTTTTGTGACATATACATATACATTTCTCACCCCTAAACTATTTTCACCTTCTGCGGACCAAGTTCGTCGTATGTAGTCTCTAGTCTGTACGAGTCGATCAAACTTCTATCAACGGAWCCGAAATCTTTCAGATCGCTCTTGAACGCCCGTTACCCGGTRTCGGCTGGGGCTTTCTCATGATGAACACTTGCAAGATGGCGTCCACTCAGCGTTCTGAGCTAGCTATTCTGCGGATCTTCAATCGACGGTCGGTCAATACAAAATTGCCGTTATACGGTGGGAGTAACCATGATACCATAGTCTGAGGGCTTTCTCCTGATCAATACTTATAGGAGGTGATTCACTTAGCCTTCTGAGCTTGCTACCGTCTCAGCTATTTCGCGGATCTTCAAAACCTTGCCTTAAAAACCGACATTTCAATATGTTCAAATTATGTAAATCATATTTTTTGGAGGTTCGTCGAACAAAAGACTGAGTTACTGATCGATATTGTTCTTACAGGTTTTKTCYGAAAAGTAATAGRACTGAGACAATTTAACGACATTTATTGAACCAATTCTTACTATTCTTTAAAAACTATCAAAATAGGCACCTTCTGCGTCGATGCAGCGCTGCTAGGGCAATTTCCAAGCATTGAAGACGTCACGGAAGGTGTTTTCCGGAATAGCGTTGAGAGCTGAGACTCAGACTGTTTGGATCCCCTCTGTCGTCTCAAAATGCTTGCCTTTCATCGGCCTTTTCAGCCTAGGAAACAAAACAAAAGTCCGGGGACCACATCTGGGCTGTAGGGCAGGTGCGAAGTCATTGGGATGCCGGCCGTGGTTAAGTAGCTGTTCACAAGAAAGGCGGTGTGAGCCGGGTTGTTGTTTGCATTTTTGGATTTCTCCACTCACGGAAAAACGTCCCGCGTCCCGCGAAAATATTTGTCCTGCCTTACCAGGTGCTCGGAAATAAGAGACGAGCCGCTCGATTCCAGTTGCCGTACGAAGTCGTGTCGCGTCCGAAGTATAGTCGTGGCGGAAGAAAATAAGTCATATACTTTCCGTACAAACCCTGTATCATTAAAATCCATGGAGCAAGCTGCTCAAAACAAAATCACGGATTCTGCTGATATTTTTCATATTAGTGCGTACTATRTGGAATTATACTATAGAAAAGTTAYGCAGACTAGACTGGAATCTKGAAGTGTCTAATTTCCCARCTGTTTAAWTGAAAGCTTATCGGGAAAGAGCAMGAGCAAAAACGTGTTTAAGGAKGCATTGTAGTTTAGGCGGTTTAATTGAGGACTAGTGCCTTTTCCCTCACATATAACTACAGTATTCCACGGATATATGTGTTATGAAACGTTCTATTTCTAATATGGATTTATTTCTGTTATTTATATTACTCGTGTAGGGTTTTCGAATTTTCGTGCATTTTTAAAAATATTTTTTGCTTTTTTATTTCGTGATATCGTTTAACTAGCTTCACTACCATAAGGATCGTAACAGTTTATGTGCGCATCATATATTTGCTATAACTTGCGATATTTATAGTTAGTTAGTTTTACAATGGCTTGCTGCATTTAACTTCCGTTTCCGCCAAACTTATGCACCAAAACCCCCAACAACTACACTCACTTCACTTCAGCTTCGTAGTTCACTTCAATTTTTAACTAACTGATTACATATATATAATATTTACCGCCTCAGCTTCTCAGCTTGTTCTTAACTAGACTGCCGGCCACTAATTTGAGCTCTAACACACACCGCCCATAGTCGCTGACCAGTTTTGCGTCCTCAAATCGTTGAGTGCGCGCCGCGTTAATGACACACATTAATGCGCTTTGTAATTAGGAAAGTGAGCGCCACCTACAAATTCGGCGMTTGAAGTGGAGAGAAAGGAATGTGGAAGTGCAGCGAACCGAAAGCGCGTAAACKCCTCATGATTTACACCTTATCGCTGCTGCCGTAGCTCGTAAAATACTTCGCTGTTGTTGTTGTTGYCGTTGGCTGTGATTGCGCTGCGGCTTGCTGTGTATGTGTGGGTGTGTGCTGGGCGGCGGGCAAATTACTGTAATTACAACTACTGTTATTAGCGCTAGCGCTAGCCTTCTGCAGCGACGCGTTGAATTCATTTAAGCAGCTATCAAAGCTCTTCTGAGCGGCGCCCGCCTTATTACTACTACTATTAATACTACTACTACCGTTACTGCTACTACTAATGCAACTATTATTGCTGGCATTAAAATTACTGCTATGACTTGCTGTTGTTAGCGACTGCTGTAGCTGTTGTTGTTGTTGTTGTTGTGGCTTATCACCTTGTGTCAGCGCTTGCTGCTGCTGCTGCTGGTAGGATTGATATGCATCCGAGGAGACGGTGGACCACGAGCCATCCTTCGCCTTCACGTACAAATGCTGCTTACTCGGCTGTTTGCTGCCAAAGCTGTGATTGTAGTTTTGTTGGTGTGGTGGCTGTTGATTCGTCGGTGGTTGGTGATGCGCTGGCGATTGCGTAAACGCCGGTGCATGTGTGTTGGTTTGATGTTCAGCCGCGACGCTGGCGCTGGAAGCCCAATCATTGAGCAGTTGATTCGTTGATGTGCTAAGCGCGGCGCCAAAATCGCTAGCCGCCTCGTTGATCGCATTAGTTAGTGCTGCGCCGCCGCCACCGCCACCGCCATCGCTTAGCGCGCTATTTTCGCCGCCTGTGAGAAAGTCAAAATGCGCGGCGCTGCTGCTATTTGTGGCGGCGCTAAGTGTAAGCGCATTGCCAGCGCCACCGCCGCCGCCGCCGCCACCGATGTGGTTAATGAGCAATTGTGATTTATTATTGCTGGAAGTTGCATTATTGCCGCTGCCATATAGATTGCCAAAGTTAATGTTGTTTTCGCTTTTGAATATTTTCGGATGACGCTGGCGGCGCAGCGTGCCCGCACCACCGCCGGTTACCATCTGTGCGGCCAATGTGGTGCTGGCAAAGGCGCCAAGTCCCTGCCGCAACGCATTACTGGCGGCAAGCAATTGCTGTTGTTGTAGTTGTCGTTGATTAGCATTGCCGCTGCTGGGGGTGGCACACATGTTGCCARTGTTGAAGGGATTCATGCGCGGCATAAGCGCATTGGATGATGAGCTCACACTATCACTGCCCGCGGAGCTGGATGCGGTGGCGGCAGATGAGCCGGACGAGCCATTGGTCGGTGTGGGCGAAATGCGACTGATGTTGCTCATGAGATCCAGTTTATTTTCGGTGATATTGATTTTTTGCTGACTGCCACCGTACAAACTCTTCGCGTCGGTTTTCTTATTGCTTGCGCTTTTCGCTGGTGAGGCGCTCAAAATCGCCGTAGACGCGGTGGAGGCGGTCATTTTGTCATTGAAGGGATTCGACGCGGCCAAATCGATGAGGCCGGCATAGTGCGCGCTGGGTGGCGCCGARTACATGCCAGCGGCGCGATAGTCATCGTGTTTATTATGCGCTGGACTAGTGTTGTTATTGTTGCCGTTGGCATTGCTCAATTGGCGCATTGCCTTACCGTTGGCGGCGACGGCTGACACAGCGGCTGTTGTTTTCGCGGTTGTGGCATAGCGATTCTGATAGAGTTTGGCATTCGCCACCAAATTCGTTGTTGCATACGCGCCGCAGCTATCATAGAGCGCATTGCCATTGTGTATGCCACCGATGGTTGGCACATTGTTTGCACCAGCACCACCACCACCATTGCCACCGGATGTTTGCTGCAATATGGCATGTGCATTTCCGTTCGGCGTTACGTGTCCCAGTGGGCCGTTGGGCGTTTTGAATGTTGAACATGCAACCTCAGCATAATCGGGCATGTTGAGCGGTGTCAGCCTGCCAAAAGGGAAATAAAGAAGAAAGAGAAATGTGTTTTYAGTTAGCTAWGAGTTGGCGAAGAAGTGTGCGTATGTTTCTGTGTGTGTGTGTGTGTGTGTRSTTGGTTGGTTAAGTGTTTTTTGTTTTCATTATTGTTGCTGTYATTTCCTGGCAAACGAGCGAACATTTTCATTAGAACGGAAGTACATCGTACAAACATACATTTTATTTGCCATTTGCGTTTACGCGAACGCTTGCCCGTTGGCAGTGAGAATATGCCATGCCAAGGAACGCGGTGCTATGCCGCGCATATGTCACACAACCACATACGGCGACAAACATACAGATTGCAACATTACGTTGCATGTTCGATTCATGTGTAGCAACGTCAATTGGTTTGTTGCATGCCGTTGCGGTGTTTCCCGTTTTCTTTTTTGCCTCGCCGCATCCCCCACCGGCTGCCTGGCTAGCACCGGGTTTTTCGTTTGCATTCCGCATTTTACAGGGGGTTTGTTGCCGGAAATTGTTGTTGTTTTTTGGCAAAATGATTGAGTATTTATGAGTGTTGTGTGGTCGCGACACGCACAATTACAAATAAATGCATTCAAGCACATACACATTTGAACACGCGCTACCAATTGAGTTCTTAAAAAGAAAGCCAGTCGCCGACTGAGTGGCAGCACCGGTCGCAGCTCGTTAGCATTATCCAGCAAGTGTAACTAGTCTGCGGTGTGACYCTGCAAGGCGGCGGAGGGGGCTGCTTTGGCTGTTTTACATGAGGCCGGAAACGGAAAATGACCGCTGGCAGTAGGTTACAAAAGAAATCGCGTTAAATGAAGCCATTAAAAATATCAAATAGCGCTAACTGAATTCCTACTCCTAAACAAATTACTTATGCGCTAATAGACTTATGCAAYCAGCTAAACAGAAAAGTTGAATTTTTAARCAATTCGTTTMAATTTCTACAATTCGCGATAAATAWGAGATGGYTKRRRAATCTTTAGGCGCACCGCCAGATGGCGCAATTAACACCAGTGATATATTGTGTGAACCTGGGAGGAGGTCTAAACGCGGGTTTTAGACAAATTGGAAAAAGAACGAAATCAGTTAATGAATTTAAGGAGCACTTGGAGACAGTCTACGCTGATTCTTCTCTTTCGCCGGCGTCAAAAACTAGTTAAGAGTRTTATCAACTTTTGATTTTGCAGATCCAGGTGCCTCGAAAACGGCAAAAACAGAGGATAACGTCATAAATATCTACGATTCGTTTCCACGACAGTCGGGTTCATATAATTGGAACGGATTCGCATTATGAGATCGGCAGAATTCCTGAGAATTACTTCAGGAATGACTTCTGCTATCCACGATCTCGTATTGGCAGACTTCCTGCTGAAGGTCTTTGAGATAGCTGAGACTGTAGAAATTAAAAAATGTATCTTGCATAGCTTATCAATCATTAAAAAGATGTAGCCGGGGAGGGGCTGTCGCATTTGATCCCTGCAGATAACAAATACAACCGTGAGTTCACTTCACATAAGTTTGGAATCCACTCCTCGAAGAGACGAAGACTGTCCTATCAGCCGAAAAGACCATCGTTTGCTGGTATCGGGTGGGTGGAACCTACAGCAACTACGATGAGCAAGATATTGAAAAAAACACTCCCCATTTAGCAGGCAAAAAGTGCGCTTCTACCAGCACAACGCGCCTCTGCTGTTGGTCGAACCACACTGCAACAATCAACGCACTGTCCMGGTTTGTGTTCTCGACTTTTTAGTATTATAGTTTTCATTTATACTCGGCTTGTTTTGCCATTTCAGAATGAACATCCTTAATTCGAAACCAATTACAATATTGGATTTCGCCCAACAGAGTCGTTAATTCGAGAAACCACGGATTGGTTTCGCACCACGATTATTCTACTGGATAATTAGACCCTTAACAAGGCTTTTCAGTGTTCACCTCTGACGCATTTGGTGGAAGAATCTTGATTTAAGGCTTCACAAAATCCAACTTGTGGAAGTATTGAAGCCGAACGACCATCAAACGCATCGTGCAATTGGAGAACATGTCCAAACCGAGATGGCCACTAACATCGAGTCCCACAAGAAAGTTTTGTTCAGCGATGAATCACAGCTCTGGTTAAATGGGTATGCCAATAAACAAAATTGCCGCATTTTTCGTATCTGAACTGAAGGATGTTGATGTGGAGGACCAATGCCATACAGCCAACGAAACAAACAATTTAAAGAAGGAAGCTCTTGGTGAGCGCATTTTCTAGCGTAAATTTTGGGCTAGCGATGGGCCTCATCGCTGAACAAAGTGTTGTTCGAATAGGATCTTCTTGGAACGTTTCAAGAGCCTGTAGAGCGAAGCGAGCGGCTTCATTTCTTGCACATGCTGTAGTTTGTACGCTTTCAATTCTCCACGTAAAGAGCGCCAATTCGTTAAATACTCTCTGCTGCTATATTTTCTTCATTGCCTGTTCACGCGTGATCTGCCAAACAAAAAAAAAAAAAAAATAAAAAAATTAAAAAAAAGTACCTCTACTAGGATCACACGTTATAACGCAAAGAAAAAGCGACGGAATGGACTTGTATTTATTTCTGCTGTCAATACATTGGGCGACCGATAAATTATCGATATCCATTTGACATAAATTACAGGTAACAAATGAAGGAAACTTGGGTGCGAACAAGATAGCCACATGCTCGTTATATTTTTACAACAACTGTGCTGAATTATAGAAAAAAAGTTGTGTGCATAAATAATAGAAAATGGCAGCAATAAACGCGATTGTAAAAGTGCCAATTAAACGGTTTAATTGGAATTTCTTTTATATGGATGGCAATGCGAACAAACGTGAATACGTGATCAATGCTAGAAAATCGTTAAAACGCTACGCTAACGGTAGTATATATTTTTTAATAGTCATTAACAAGAAATAATAGCAGATTTTAAAGCAGTTGAGAGAGTGTGCAGTAGTCAGCGCGCGGTAAGCTGCAACAAAGAGACACAGGCGCGTGGGGAATCGGAGAGTTGGGCGTGCAAAAAGTTGGTGTATTAAAAAATCACAATTTTAATGGCTTTGATGGCAATAAATTTTATGGTGACGCGCGCTTTGCCAAATGTTAAACGGATATAATGAAATTTCCCAGCGAAAGTATATGCGCGCTACACCGGAAATGAAGTATATTTCAAACAGTGGGGGGGAGCGGGCACAGTACCGGGCATTGACAGAGAGGGGTGAGGTGTGGAGGTACAAACTAAATAAGAAAAGGGATGTAAAACAATGCAAACGCAATAAGGTAAATAAATGCGTACAGCGGTCACAAATAAAACAAAAAACAACAAAAATATTCGAGTACAAATAAATGCAACCACAGGGCTGCCAGTGCTGGCTGCTTACCGCCTTCATTTCATTTGCTACATTCAATTTTAAGCAAGAACGAAAGGGACACGCAATGAGTATTTCGGCAGCACACAAAAGGCGGAGAGTAGGAGTGGATGGAGTTGGTTAGAGAGGTGGAGTAGGGGAGGATATCAACTCGCTGGGAATTCATTAAGCGCGCCAAGAGGTAGGCGGATGCGGCGGTTGGCAAGCGAACAACGAATCAGTGGGGCTGTGAAGCAGGCTAACGGCTAGAGCAACAACAAGGCTGATAGACAGTGCGCTAGACATTATAGCGGGGCGGTTTTAACAACGCGCCGGGAGGCACCGAGTGGAAGGCCAGAGTAAAATATAAAAAATAAAAAAAAATATATACATACAAGTATATAATTTGTACTTTTTTTAGAACCGACAATATTGTTGATAGTGCTGTTGTGCGTTGCAAGCATTTCTGTTTATTGCTGCTGCGTTCTTGTTGTTATAATTGTTTCTGCATCGCTGACAGCACGCTCAAAAACAGTATGCAGACAACACGTGGCTGCGTGCTAAACATTTCATTTCACTTTCCCTAAGTTTGGGGGTTTTGCTTTCAGCGTGCGCTGCGCTAAAAAATGCCAGCTGGCAGCCATTTGATTTGCATTTCTTTCTACTTTTCGACATCCTTCGTTCGTCGCGTTATTCGCGGCAGTTTTCTAAAAATGCACTCAAGTGTAACACTTTAATGACTTTGAAGCRTTTTTTCATATCAAGCGCGTTGTTGTTGTTTTGTCGGCTGTAGCGCTGGTTTTTAATTATATGATACGCTGGCGAAATAAGCGGTTTACTCATTGACTTTGAGTGTTTTAGTTTTTTGGCGCGTTATTTTCCTCGASGAGAAGTGGTGGTGCGCTCGGAAATTTCGAGGTTAAATATCAAGGTTTCTAATTAAGGCTAATAAAGTTATTGATTAATTAGTCTAATCGACACTTGAGTATGTATTGGAATTGAGACGACTCGTCACAACTTGCTTTGACTTTTAATGCAATATAAGCAACCCTTGCATGACAGTGAATAATGAAGTCAGGAGCAGACTTTGATAAAGTGGAGAAGTGATAAAATTTTTGCTGATACTTATTCAAAATAAAACAGTATTGATTCCAAATAAGCGCATATATAAACGTTTTCTTTCTTTAAAGCCACCAATGAAAGCTGGATAGTTTGTAGAGTGTACCTCGGGTAATGCTCATCAGMAATTGTAAGACTACAGGATTTGTCCGTTAAATAATTGGATGGAGTCGATAAAAAAAAAATTTTTTTTGAAACAATCGTTTCAGTTATTTAAAAACTTTCAGATTATTGTCCTTCTGTGTCGATACAGCGCTGCCAGCGCGATTTCCTAGCATTGAAAGTGTTGCGGAAGTCATTCTCCGGAATAGTCTTGAGAGCAGAGGTGCATGCTGCTTGGATCCCCTCTGTCATCTCAAAATGCTTGCCTTTCTTCGGTCTTTTCAAGCAAGGAAGCATAAAAGTTCAAGTGGCCACATCTGGTCGGTAGGGCAGATGCGGAAGCGTCGGGCCTTGACTGGGTAGCTGTTCAAAAGGAAGGCGGTGTAAGAAGGGGCGTTGTTRTGGTACAACAAGCAATCGGCCGCGATGTCTCGTCGGACCCAATTGACCCTTCGTTTGAGTGTCTTGAGGACTTCCTAAGTTCTTGGTATTGACGGTTTTTCCAGAAGAAAAAAAATAATTTTGGACGATGCCTTTGATGTCAAAAAAGGCAATGAGCATCGTTTTCACTTTGGATTTGCTTTTTCCTCCCTTTTTTGGCGAGAAGACGCGGGCGTGCGCCACTCTGAAGATTGCTTCTCTGTCTTTGCTAAAGCAACATACCGAGTTTCACAAAAAAGTTAACTCTAACGAACAACAACTGACCAGTCGCTCGTTCGTTAGCTAGGAATATAATCAGTCCTATTACTTTCCTGACAATCTCTGTACTTACGAGCCATTGAGGCCAGAGCAACAGCGGCTTTGTCTAGAATTTAGTTTTAGATTTGAACCTAGGGTCTTTTCGATGCATCTCACTACCGATGCTGAAGGAACCTTCTTGGTATTGTAGAAACCTCTCAAGAAGCACGGCTAACTTCTGCAAGGAACTGAAAGACAGGGAATTGAACTGGGGCCGACAAGAACTCTAGGTAGGGTTATAGCACAAGACGTGAGACTTTCGTCTCCTCACCAGGTCCGCTAACACGTTTACGCCAATCGGGAACTCAAGCAAAGCATAGGGGCCTCTGCATGGAGCAAAAGTTTCCGGAGAGGACGATACATATGCAGCTTCAGTTCACGAAACACTTGATCCAATTTTCGGTTAAGTGGTAGGTAAAAAGCCACATAAACTTAAAATATAAAATCGAATGAGAGAGAAACAAAGTCGAAACCAACTTCAAATTCGGAAAGTGTGCCGGTTGTCAGCTCATTATTGAAAGGGACGAAGAGTAGAGTGAACGTACAGGGTGTCGACGAAAAGAACTCTAAATCATTCACTTCATCAAACACTAGGGGTGACAAACACATTTGCAATATTATAAACAGTAGCCTAAACTTCGGTTAAGCGACCGGTAAGAAGCCACAGACGAAACAAGACCAATGTTTAGCGTTTGACAATGCGAGACTCGAGCAGGGAATATGGAAACTTATGGAACTGATAGCAGTGACTGCAGCTGAAGTTTTCATAGAAGCCGTCAGAGAAGACCATATGACACTTCCTAGCTGCGTAATTGCCGGTTAGCACCACGGACGCTTTCAGCAGCTCAGGCGTGCGGACGATTGGTCGGAACCACTCAATAAGGATACCGTATTGAAGATGATGGGTATACGAAGGAAACAGGAGACGAAGCTGTGGGGTTCTTCCACTGCCCTTTTAACTTATGTCCGATTCGAGGTCGCCCTTTCGCTCTTAGATAAATTGAGGAGATTTTACGATTCTTAAATTCCTCTCTCTCTTAATGACAACTGAAGATTGACAAATATGGACGGAAAATCTTAATAGTAATAAGTCCGGAAGTGAATACTTAATCATACGAAACCTAATTTTAAAGACAACTACTTGATAACTTTGTATATGTCACTATTTTTAGGCTAATTACATAMTGTGACCTAATAAAAGCCGTCTAAAATCCATGCTAACAATTTGCATCCTAAGTTCCAGAATTAATTGGCGTAAATTAATAAAAAAATGGGGAAAACAAGATAATAAAAGAAATAACTTAAACCAAAAGGCAATAACATTTAATTTTATAGGTACAAGCGGAAACTTTTGCGAGCGCTTATCGGTGGCAGTTAATGGTTGAAAAGTTGTGGCAAATGAGAGTTAATGAAAAGAAGCAGAAATCGGAAATGAAAATAGAGCAGAAATAAATAGCAAAACTAAAGCAAATGCAAAGCATTAAAAACGGACGGGTGAAATCAAGGACGCCGAGTGTAAAAGTAAGAAACCACACGAAATAATAAAAAAACTAAAAATCAAATGAAGCCACAAATGCAAATTAGTAAGCAAAGTAATTAAATGAAGAGCGGGAAGTGAGCAGAAAATCTGCTAAGCATTGATATATGCTTATAGCTAAGGCTGCGAACACACACACCGTCCATTGCAAGCAGTGCCATGCTTAGATTATTCGCAACACGCACATTTCGTAACCGTTTGTGCTAGGGCGCCAAAATGTAGGCAACACTTTGCCGTTTTGTTTGCGCTCACACAATAGATAACTAATTTGCTRGGCGCGCAGGTGAGGCAAGCGATAACGCCCTGCAAACTGATGACTTTTGATTACATTTGCCTATACCTATGTGTGTATATATATGTGTGTGTGTGTGTGTGCCTGTATATGCTTTTGTATTGGAAATTACCAAAATAAGCGCGTTATAACTCACCGTTCATAATCGGGTAACGGCAACGTTTGCTGCCCGGTGACTTGTGCGTAATCCGGAAGTTGGTCCTTTGTTGTGCAATTGCTAGCCTGACGCCATACACCGCCGGTCGGATCGATCCAAACACCATTGGCATTTAACGGTAGCGTAGGAAATTTGCGCACCGCACCGATTGCGTGATTGCCTGGAATAAGAAAGCAGAAAATGAAAACGCTGGATGAGTAAGCAGCATATATGGTGGAGTTGAAATGAAAGGAAAGTAATATACAAGTATATACTTTTTTATATCTATGCGTGTGTAAATATGTGCTTAATTCGTGAATTCCTACTCGCCTAAGAACCTAAGGCACTTTTGAGGCGTTCAAAATCAGCGGTTGTAGCGTTTATAGCAAATGGCTTCAAAACGCTTCATTAGGGTAGGCAACATGGTTGGCGGCGCTTGTAAAATATCTATGTTTTGCGTGCTCTGAACCCTTTCGCATAATTTTTCTTGTTTTTTAAAGCTRTGCAGGAGACCCATAAAATGCCAAAACAACTTTGCTGCACTCATTTACTCCTGCCACTCACGCCTCATCAGCGATTTATTTGCGTGTAGTTAAGCAAATGACAGTTATTGTATCCTTTCGCTGATAATGTGCAGCTCTTAATCAAGTCGCCTAATTTGCTAAGCTACATTTGATGTACCTTTTGTTTGCTTTATTATAATTTTTTTATTTTTATTTTTTTTCAAGTTCGCCTTCATTGTGCTCATAATTAATGAGATTTTCACGTGCCTCTYCGCCATTTCTCAATACGCTTGTTGTTCGTAGATTTGTTCAGCTTTGCTTTTGCATTTCGCAAATTYATGTATCTGTAACGTTGGAGGCGTTTCTACACACTTGTAGCAATCTTGACTAGAGCGCAAGAAATCGCTATTGTTTCGTTACTGCGCTAAAAATATCTATTGCTTTTTGTTTTATTTTTGGGTTMTATTTGGTATTTAAGATACTATTTTGAATAGAAAAAGTCTTTGTATTTATGGGTACAAAGCTTCGTGCAACAGTCTCGAATCGACAAGCAGGAAGTTTCAAGGAAATTTGATGAAATGCTTGATTATATCGATAAAACAGCTTAGACCCGCTATTAATATTTATAATAATTAATTAAGCTCGTTACGAAATGAGGCTTACGAAATGAGGCTTATGATATGAGTTATTATATGTTGGTATGTATACAGCTAATAGGTTTGAGAGAAAAATACTACCAGCGTTTAAGTGTGAGATACTCTGTTTGAACTGAGCTTTCTTAGGCGCTTTCGCTTAAACTTTTTGAAAATTTTGCTGTATCATGACTTCGCCAATGGTGCGAGAATTGTTAGAACATATTTTGCTTTTCGAAAAATTCTACMAAACCGTCAGCTCAACTTAAATCAAGGCATCTGATAGAGTCTTAGACATGAGAGCTAACTATTTGACCATGTTTCAAGCAACGGGAACAGTGAGTCGACAATATTATCTGYCTTAATTCAAACATTTGATATGCAATTGATACTGTTGTTGTTGTAAATATATTATTCATCTTATAGTTTTCTACCTTAGTGAACTATGAGCTCGGAAATATATGTACTTTAGTATAATTTTTATTTCTTAAGAAGTAGAAAAAATCTGACTCGATAAAAAATTGGGAAGTGAAATTCGTTCTCCAGTCTACAGAGTGTCTTCCAAAGTGTCTAAGAAGACAACTCGAATGAGTTCTGCTTTCGAGTGAATAAGCTCTATCGAGATAAGAATCCTTCATAAGTTTACAGAGTGTGTTCTATAAAAGAGCTCTTAGATTGCTYGAGAAAGCGATAGAAGAAATGATAAAGGCACAAGATAGAAAATTGTCAACCCATTAATATTAAAGGTAGTTAGCGGTAAATTTACTATTCCGGAATGCATACTTCTTCAGAGAAGTGACTATGCCCTACCTATAGAGAGCGACGATACTAGCCTTGCGCACACTAATCGTGCATTCAAGGCTGGTTAGGGAATGCTTAGCCGCGTTAACAATCGCATCGAGTCACTTTGTGATAAGACTAGTWTGGGTGTYMGGCTACATTCGAAACGCAGCTAACTGCTGACGATTGGACGAGAAAAGACGCCCAAGTCTCATCCCGCTATCAGTAAAATTGGAACTGGTCGTTGTTCTACTCTCTTCGTGTATTCGACTCACGGATGCTGGGCTTCACGGGAGCTTCACCAACGCTGAGTTTTGGTACTGTACTGTAAGACTCTTCTTGCGCAAGGTCTATTGCAATAAATACAGTWCGGTGAATTCTTTACACTCAGYAAGGCTAATMTTTCGCTSGTTGTGGTGGTTCTAACASCCTATCCATGCATGGTGTAYGGTTGATAATTTTGTCGTATACCARCTGTAACATTTGTTTGGTAGAAKACAAYGTTGAAATATATCAAGACTTCTATATTTACCTATATTATCTATTCTACCTATATTTTCCTACAGTTTATATTGACCCCGAGGTCAAACGTATAAATTGTCTCATTTATCGATTCAATAAGAGTTATATATATTGTAGTCCAAGTGCCATCCCTAATTTGAGGATTACCAGTAGAATCTAACCAAAACTAAAATCATCAAAAAATATTGAAAATAATATTGCCAAATTGAAATATGTTTTGAAAGGCCTCAATCTTCTGATGGGATCAACATAGTTCAGAGGATTAAAAATAACTGATTACTTTTTCTAGGCTTAAGTGTTTAAATGGGTGCTCGTCTTTCAGCTCTAAAAGTGCTCAAAGCGATACCAAATCCTGAACCAAAGGACGATGAAACGCTTCATAAGAAGAAACCTAAGCCTCGTACAATGTTTGACGCCGGCAACTGAAGAGTACAAATGACTAACGCACTACTTTGATTAGAGCAAAAAAGCTGAGAAGACAATGAATACTGTGGAGTCTTATAAAATTACGATTTTGAAGTAATTATCGAGCAAGGAAAAATATTATTGCCTCCAGGAAACGATTACGCCTATCTATTACCTCATACTCAGTAAACCGATCARGAATCCAACACATGAATATATATAGTAAATATAATATGTAAATATAACTATTGTATGGCGAAATAAAGTTAGTGTGTGTGTTCAGTACTCACCATGTAAACTGCCCAACGATGTTTGCTTAATGAATTGATAGCGTTTGAAGAGCACCAAAGCGCCGAAGAGAAACACAATTAACGCTATAATGGAGCCCAGCAGAATGATGAACCAGGTCTGTGTTAGAAAATCATCAGCAATGTCGCGATTGATGGGATACCTGTGAAAGCAACAAAAGCGATGAGAAACGATGGAAATAATGTGCGGCAAATGAGAAAATGGAAATTAATGTACTAGAGACCAGTGAAAARGATGAATGAAAACAAGCGACACCGTTGGGTGGAGACACATGCCAAAGATGCCAATAACCAGCAGGCAGCAACAACAACATATACAGCTAGCAACACCAGCAAATACAGTCAGCAACAACAGCAGCAACACCACTACATTTTCACTTTAATCAGCAGCAAATTTGCGCAGGAAACAAGTGAAATTGCTGTCGATTTATGGCTGCTGCATGTATGTTGCCCGCTGTTATTGTTGTTATTGTTGCTGTTGCTGCTGTTATATGTGCTGTATATGCTGATGATGTTTTGTCGCCTACGGTTATGTTGTTATTGTTTTTGTTGCTGTTGTCGTGTTGTGATTGCGTTGATTGCCGGCAGCCCAAGGGCGGGCGCCCCAACTCGCACGCCGGCTAGTTGGTGGCCATTTAAACAACAAATAACAGCGCTGTGCGAGCGTAATTGCGGGACACGATAGCAACAAAAACACCAAGAACAAGAACAGCAACAACACCAACARCAACGACATGAGAAATATTATTTTTGAACGCAAATAGTCTGATGCCATTGGCGCTGGCTTTGGTCAACGGTCAACTAAAGCCCATGTCGTACATACACATACACACACTAGCAAGTGTATATATGTTTGTATGCGTGCTGTGTGCCCCGGTGCTTTTAACACATACTCGTGCATATACATACCTCGTGTAGCCGGTGTCGAGCGATTGTGTGCGTGGATCCATGCGCAGCACAGCCGGCTTGCTGAATGGGCCCACACCCACCTTGGTGGCGGCCGCAACGGAAATGTAATATGTAACGCCGGTGCTGAGGTTGGCCAACAGCAATGTCGGTGAGCCGGCATCGATGGTCATATTTTTGAAAATGCGTGTGGTATTGTGCGAGTCCAGACCCTTCACCAGCACATTGTAGTTGGTCAAAATGCCTGCAACGGGAGCAACGAAAATCAAGCATGTGAAAGCGGAGCAGAAAAGTAAGGAAAAGGAAGAATTTGAAAAAAGTTGCATGTAAAATGCTGGAATATGCATGGCAAAAGAAAACAGAAATCTCATTTCTACTCGAAGCTAAAATGAAAATTGTCAACGATATGGATTCCAGGCATCAAACCCTGCTCGAGTTGTACTAAAGGTAAGGAGATAAGTTGCCTTTTGTGCACATTTCCTCATAGAGATTTCCGTCTTCCTTTACCATCAGTTTGTGTGTCGCTTTGTGCTTGTGTTTATTTGAATTTTATACGCACCATTTCGTGTCTTATTCGGATAGGGCGGCTGCCATTTGAGGAACACCGATGTCCGATTGAATTGTATGGCCTCCATAGCATGCGGCGGCGACTCGGGCACTGTAAATGAAATTGACGCTTTAATATAATCGCTCCGAGTGTGTGTATGTATATGTGTGTGTGTGTACATGTGTAGTTGGTCGGGGTACTCAGTGACCCATGTTAAGTGGCAGCAATCTAATGCGGAGCAAAAGTGTACTAAAGCGTGTTGTGCTGTCGCGTTGTGCGGTGTGTAGGTGTTGAATTTGTATGACCCAGTAGGGAAATTTTGGAAAAAAAAAAATAATAAACGAATAATATTTAAAGAATTGTGCTTTAGATTGAGCGCTATAGAAGTTATGTCTTCTTTAGAAGACAGCTATTGAATACTTTATAAAAACTAATAGTAAATTTTTGTACATATAATTCATACATATATAGCTACTGCTCTGCTTTGGGTGGCATATATGATATTTTTTGTATACATAAACCAAAGCTATCAAGCATACAAACATATCCTCAGCTTTATGGRGTTTAAGAGTATCTATTTAATCAGTGGGAGATGACGGAAATGAAATAAATTGCTTTAGATTTTAGCCTGGATCGATAAGTTCGAAAACCAACGTTCTGTTGTTGTCATTTGTAACTCCGGTTATTTCTGAGAATATAAATCGGACTTATTTCTGATGTCCCCAAAGGGAATACTAAGAGATCAATGTCTGGTGCCGACACAGTCCGCGTCCCAATCTAACCTAAAATATCTCAAAAACATCGGTCGCGATGACTACAAGACCCATCCAAAATACAATGTGTGAAGACAAATCGAGGGATTTCATATAGRTTGTCAAAAAAGTCTTGCGGTATTTTCGCTAGTTGGCGCTGAGAGCGCGTAGTTCTAGTTTTATTCGTCGCAGCGAGTCATGCTGTACCTTTTCGGAAAGCTCATTTCACGCGCTAACACGTGTTCGATTGATTGTCGTTTCTTTTAAGTCGCTCGTGAGTTATAGCGTCGCAAMCATGGAGCAAAATAAAGAGAAAATACGGCATATTTTACAGTACTACTACGATAAAGGCAAAAATGTATCTCAASCCGCCAATAAAATTTGTGCAGTTTATGGACCAGCTAAAGTTTCCATTTCCACCGCACAACGATGTTTTCAACGTTTTCGTTCTGATGTAGAGGTGGTCGAAAATGCGCCACGCTCCGGAAGGCCTGTCGTCGAAAATTGCGATAAAATCGYTGAATTGGTCGARAGAGACCGGCATAGTAGCAGCCGTAGCATCGCTCAAGAACTGGGCRTGAATCATCAAACCGTTATAAAATAAAAAAATAAAAAATACCGCAAGACTATTTTGACAATATAATGGGTTCCAGGCCACAAAGAAATTTTGGGAAAGCCAATAGCTGTTTTCTGCAAGGGCAGACATAAGGATCAGGATGAGATGGAATACCTTTAGGATCAACAAAATCATGTGTGAGATCCCTGTTTTTTACTCACATGGTCTCGAAAGGACTGTGGGACAATTGTTGGTTATCACCACTGGTAACACATGTGACCCCGTTAGACATAAATAACAACGATACAAAGAGAAAGTGGAGGAAAGTACAAATAAGAGAGGAAATGGAACATCTCAAGAAGGAACTTCGTAATCAGCGACCTGACAAAGTATCAAAATTAGATATCAAGTCGATTTGAAAGTTCTCCAAAAGAGTTGGTTTTCTGTACGACGAATACTTTAGCCTCAAATTGAACTGAACTGCCATCTGGAAGTTTGTCTATGTATGGCGTGGCTGTTGGCATAACCAAAACTTACTTAACCTAACCCCAACCTATGGACAATAGAAAAGGAAGATTTGCGTATGATTCCAAGACTTATCAAAAATAAATTTGAAGATATATCGACGAACCGAAAATCATGAAGGAATGTTGCGTACTGCTTTATAAGCGAATCCCGCCCTTCTAATAAAATAGATAGATAATAAATATCATCTGATTTTTCTAAAAAAGGCTATAGGCTGTTGATAATTATAAAAAGTGTTGGTCGTGTCTAGATCCATTTTGGTTAGTTAGTTGTTTTATATTTCAAAGCATTACTTGCATTACCAAGTACTCTCTAACTCAGCAGACTTTACATTAAAGTCCAAGAAATTCGAAAGGCTTCGATTTTATCTTTTCTGACTTTATTAGGTCTATCTTCCTTGTCGTCTAACGAAATCACATTCAGAGCGCTAAGTTTCAAAATTTGTCTAACAAATGAGTTAGAGCTTTGGTCATAACTTTTAAGTATAGTTTATGAAAAGGGGCCTACGATAAACCATTGAAGATTTAACWGCTTAAATTTCAATATGAAAACTAATACATTTGGTAATACTACCCGAAATGTAACTGTTTTTATTGAGGTTAAGGTGTAAACAACTACCCAAAAGTATTTGTGTATTTGTTGTATTCTAATCTTTAATCCTACACCAAAGAGCTAAGAAATGGTATACTAAATAATAGTACTCAACTCAGCTCTTTTCAGTTATCCACCTCTAACCTGCTGTAGCAAAAAGGTACCTCAACTCTATAATTATTTCCTACATGGCCAACCAATCGATCCAATTTTAATAGGTGGCTGGTGTTCGTCGATTTTAAATGAAAATTGCCGTTCAGAGTGGTGTCACTTTTGGCCATAAATCACTCAACTAAAGCTGCTGTGACCAAAAAGACAATCACAGCACACAATTGGGAACATTTTGTGTCGGTGAAAATGTGTTTGTTTGCGTCTGCCTTCTAGTGCATGGCGCTCTTACTAGAGGTGCACAGTTTTCKGCATTTGTTGCGACCATTGTTTTGGTATGTGAATGTGAACCTAATCAAGTATCGAGCACATAAAACCCTAAAGTGGACAAAAGTCCTTTACGCATACACATGCACACAAACTGCAAACTTCAAACTGCTACACTGCCATATTGGGACAGCATCGTTAAAATTCACTGACTATGTATGTAGTGTACCCCACTTTCAATTTCTCTCGCATTTGCTACTTACCATCTTCCATGGTGCGCACACGTTTCGAATTGGACGGTTTGCCTACGATGCTCTTGAAAAATGGCACAAGAAAAAACTCATACATGCTCGCCTTCTCCAGTCCATTGACCGTGCACGCCGACGCGCCGCTACCCGCATTCAATATGGTCATCATTTTGTATTCGGCCGAGTGTAGTTCACGCGCGTAAATGTAGAAACCCTCAATGTACTGACCGCTGTCAATGTCCCAAGCGAGTCGCACCGTCGTCGCATCGGTGGCATTGGCCTCGAGTAGTTCGACCAAATCGTTGGTCTGCAGCACAGCTTCCGCTTCATTGAGCAACAGCTCCGAAGTGGCTGTAC
Organism: Bactrocera latifrons; assembly: GCF_001853355.1. Taxonomy (NCBI): domain Eukaryota; kingdom Metazoa; phylum Arthropoda; class Insecta; order Diptera; family Tephritidae; genus Bactrocera; species Bactrocera latifrons. Next base: position 4,054,333 of record NW_017537156.1, read on the forward strand.
CGCCTGCGCCGCCACCACCAACAACGCCACCGTCGCCGGCACCGAGCAATTTGCCCGCCGTAATTGGCTCCGAAATGGGGCTGGGCGGCGAGAAACCGTGTGCATTCTCAGCGCGCACAATAAACATGTACGCCGCACCGCCACTAAGGCCTTCAACCGTGAAAATGGGTTCAGTCAAGCGTGCCGCTATCGGTATCCATGTCTTACTTTTATTCGTTGAATACATCTCAACCGTGTAGCCGAGTAGTGGTGAGGCGCCCGCCTTGTCGCTGGTCGGCCAGACAATAGTAAGCGCATTGGCGGATGCATTCAATAYGGTGGGTTGACCGGGTGCATTGGGACATTTGGTTTGTTCGGGTGCACGATAGAATTTAATATTCGGATTGGTGGGCACTTCGATGCGCAGATAACCGCTCCATGTGGACTTGCCAGTGCGACTGCTCGCCACACAGGTGTACAAACCCTGATCTTCTTTGCGGTCCAAATCGGAAATTATCAAATCGCCGGCCGCTGTGATGTTCACTTTAGCATTCGGATGCACGGGTATGCCRTCGCGATACCAGGAAATAGTCGGATTCGGCAATCCAATGGCCTTGCACTGCAAGGTGGCTAATGATTTGACAGGTAGCGTCTGATTAACCGGGCCGGCAATTATAATGGGCGGTGGGCGGTCCTCTTGCGAGTCGAGTGTTAGCTGTGCGCGTGCCGTTATTGTTGCAACCTCATTCATGGCATTGCAAACCACAACCAAATCGCGGTCGGTGCGTTGGAAATTCGTCAGCGTCAATATTGAGTGACCCTCTTCGGTGTTAATGCTTTGAAATCGATCTAGTGGTGGCGCRCCCGGAAATATGATTGTGCGGTTATTTTTAATGGTCCAGAAGAGTGTGGGACGCGGGTTGCCACTTGCCCGACATTCGAACGAAGTATCGGCGCCGAGTTCGATGGATTTGCTTATTGGACGCTGTATGAATTTGGGAGGTGCTGTTTGCAGGCGTACATTTCGTTTCGGGTATAAGGTTTCGTTAGTGCAAAATATTGTTTTTGCGGGTTTGCGGAATAGTAATGARCAAATGAATTAGCATAAGTATTGTGCGCGTAGGTAAACTATTTATTTGCTAGCAACTACTTTTTATTATGGTCTAAATGGAGTGAGCTCTACTTACCAAACACTGTCAACGTGCCCATGGCGGAGATCGCACCGACCACATTATCAGCTTCGCAACTGTATTCACCTTCATCCGCGATTGTGACGCGCTCTAGACGCAGGCTACGATCCTCAAGCACACTAACGCGATCTGTGGAAAGGAGCACAATAAGTTTAGGTCAGTTTTTGTGGAAGATCGACCGCAGAGTTAATTGATATTTTTGATATTTTATTTTTTTTTTTGCTGTTATTGTCTAGTCTCTGTTTTGGTGGCAAGGTTCGGGTTGGTTCTTATCGAAGTTGTCTAACGGTAGGCTCAACGTTCTGTTTCGAAAACGGTCGGACTCTAGTGGGAAGAGTTTTTGGTAGACGCTAGAAACTGCTTGGCTGCTTGTRAAGTGTTGTATTATGTGCCTTGACCGGAAGCCTGCGGACTAGTTATGTAAGTATTCAATACGAAACATTAAGAAAGATCCTTTAATCGTTCAGACTGCAGTATTTGGACCCGTCTGAAGCTTTTTCGTTTGAGTTTGATATCGGTGACACATTTCCTTCACATATCTCTCAATGTCGCCAACAGCGGGTCTTTCTTTCTTCTTCTCCTGGAGCTACCAGCTACCGACTTGAGGATTGCTGGTAGTCGCAATGTGAACGCCATCGACTGTGACCTTAAGATCCAGTCTGTGCTCCTTTTCCCAGTTTGTGAATATGGTCGCTGTGGATTTTGTATGGGAGACTGTCCAACACCTTTCAGAGAAGAAGCAAGGAAGATCAAGGGAAGGCTTGCTTTCGAATACATGAAAACGACTTCATTGCATGACGTACAATCTCCAGCGTTTGATTAAAATTTCCTCTGGTGGTTGAGGGAGTTTCGAGATGTGGAATACAGTAGCGGCGTGAGAACAACATTTGCTTTGTCATCCTTTTAGGATGATTTCCGACCGCTTATATAGTTAATAGTCCACCTCTTCAGTCTTTTAGGTAGCCTGGATTGTTCGATGATCTCCAGCAGCTTTTTATGATTGACTGTGTAAAAAGCTCATAAGGTGGTTTTTATTAAGACCGGGAACTATATGAGTCCTTAGGACGCGTACTTTTTCTTAGATTATTTCTGAGAATCTTTAATGTAATTATTACTACTAATGAAKTATTGATTTTTTAGTGCAGTCACTTTATTCATCCTACTGGTTACTTGAGAAGCGTAATCGTCAATACGTATGCGGATTTCTATCCTCGGGTTTTTAAGACAAAAACCATTACATATATATTAGAAATCGACTTGAAGAAGATAATGCTCTTATATGAGCTGCTTCTTAGAAATATTATTATGGCAGGCTTACTGTGTAGCTTTGAATCCGTCACGGTCATATTTAGAGCAACAACCCACTTAGTTATCGCCAACGAAGAGCTCAAGGGTACTTAAGAAACCTTTCATATACCAGTTTTCTTGATACTACAGTAGGTATACTCAACCGTTTTGTAGGGCTCTGATATCTACTGTACTACCCTAGCTTCTGTGAACAGAACCCTTTGAAATGGACAGTTCTCTGAAAATTTCTCCATACGACAAATGCTATATAATAAGACYCTCATAATGGTGTTCGCCTTCTGTAATGAGGCTGCAAACAAATCGAGTGTGAAATTGGTACTCATTTACTCAACCCGGCTTATCTTTTAGGTAAGACTTGGTGAGGAAAATYTTCATTTTCTTACGGGGGGGCAAAGAAGAGATTAATGTGAAGTAACCTAGCGACATCGATCTTACCAAAGTTGGCACTTAAATTACCTCAGTTTGCCAAYCAAGTTTTAAGCCACATAAAACCCAAAAAAAAGGAAAGACACGTATGCAACAAACACATTTCAGAGAGTCATAATTCCACTTACCCAATGGCATATTTCCGCCGGATGCTGTGCGYAACCATAAAACATCTGGCATTGGATCACCGCCAACGCGACAAGGAAACGTCACCGATGAGCCCTCCAATACCGTTTGATCATGTGGGCCACGTATGATAAATGGTTTCACTGGAACGATAAACAACACAAAACACAMGTGGCCATAAATACGAATTAGACAGGCAGGAATAAGAGATGACTGAATTCTGAGAAAAGCAAACGCCTTTGAAAGTGGAGCAAATACAGCAGAAATTTACGATTTAATCATGGAAACTGTGTTTGTGGCCAACAGATATGTAGCATAYGTATGCAGGTAGGCGTTTGTATGGTATGTGTATGGGTGTGTGTGTGTGTGTGTGCCATACATGACACATTGGTCAGCCAAGCAAGTCGGTGTATAGCTGCCTGTTGTCAGTTGCCAAGTCAATTTCGCTGCCAATCAGCTGTGTAAATTGCCTGCAAAACGTAGCCAACACCAACGGACTGACATTGGCTTACGAGCACGTAAGACGTTTGCCACACACGCACATACATACATACATATCTGTCAGCCAGAATCACGTGTGTGAGAAAAAAAAGAAGAAAATATTATGCTTTCCATTTGCCTCACTCACCGTGCACTTTGAGCGTCGCCAATACAGATTCCCGTACGCCCACAGGATTCTTGGCAATGCATTGATATTGACCCTCATCACTTTGACGTGCATCCTGTATGGCTAAATTGCCACCGTCGACGATGCGTATACGCTTCGTGCTATCCAAATCCAATTTCTGGCCACCTTTCTTCCATGACACCGCCGGCTCGGGGATGCCACGTGGTGCGGCACATTCCAGCAGCGCTGTGTCACCCTGTGCTATGCGTGTATTCTGCGGCTCCAGACGGAATTCGTCGCGCAGCACTGTTCGAAAGAAAGTAAAAAAAAGACAGAGAAAAGAAAATAGTTTTTATTGCAGTTGAAATATGTTTAAATAAATTGTGTGGATGGTAAGTAGCGTGTGGATGAGAATGCGAAAAATGCTGCTGGCGTTGGGAAAATAAAGGATTAGACGCAAATAAATGATATAAGAGACGATTAAGAAATGCCGRGCATACCAGACAATTGGACGTGGCGCTGAAGAGCGGAGAGTGTCGTGAGAGCAGTTTTGTTGCTTGTGTATGGTGCGTACTTTAAGTGACTGGGTTATGCACGACTGGTTGGTGAAAGTGCATGCATAGTGTTCAATATTGAATAGGTGGTAGAAGGCGTTTTAAAGCGGAAGTTGATATGAATATGTAGTGTAAATGGTACCAGCRTGTCTCTGTCTCCAACTATAGTTATTGAAAATTTAAAGTGGAATCTGCTTTATCATGCGTCTAGGATGGAAGAAGGTGGAAAATATTTTCGATTTATTCGCTGTAATTGTCTGATCAAGACGTTCGAATCTGGGCATCTGACAGTAGTTCATGGTTCGGTCTCTCGAAGAATGTGTTTAAGTCAAATTCAGATTTAAAATGTTCTAAAAAAAATCGCCTTAAAACTGCGAGTTTCCAACTAACCCCAGTGAGCTTAGTCGAAGTGGAAGATGTTTCCAAAAAAKAAACGATTTTTAAGGATTTTATTTGTCTTATTTATTAGTCGTGATATAAAAGTGATTTCTCTTTTAAATGTGTCTGGATAACCCATATTATATATTATATGTAAGAGTGCTCCTAAATGTAGGCAACGCTTTTTGTAATTTTTCAATGACAGAAAAGCAATTTCCATTTTATGGAGAGGTTCCGGTTACATATTAACATCAAGACGAAATTAAAATAAAAATAAACTAAGAGTATTAAGTTTTTMATTGTATCAGATAGATTTCTCTTCGTTGTACTAGTCACATTGAGACGTTCTAAACTTGGAATCGGACAATAGCTGGTTCGTTCCCGAAAAATATATATATTTAGCCTAAGTTCCAAAACAAATTTACTCTTTAAATAAYTGCGGAAAAGCAGGTTTAATGCAACTAACCCCAATGAGCTTAAGCGAAGGTGAGGATGACATGCCAGAAAGTTGCACTCCGGACTACAACGTGATGCCTCTTGATGTTTCCCATCGAACATCTGCACAACGAGGCCCACAAGCTCATAGTTAAGCAGCTTAACGAACACRGAAAAATCATCTCTGCAGTCACCTGTTTGTAGCCGATCCACCTCCTAGATCAAGAGGTACTTCCTCAACTACGGYGACGACAAAAAACAATACGCCGACCAGACTTCGGACGCAACAAACTTCAGACACGCACTGACCGCAATTCACAGTGGTTAATACCTTCAACGACTCCCTCACAATGAATGGCGTACTTGGAGTCAAAATACCTCCCATTGTAGATAAATATATTTTGAATTGTGAAATTTCAAAAACCCTATTTAATATATAAAGTAAAAGGCCTCTTCATACATTTTTTATTAAAATTATTTTAAAAATTAATATTCAGATATGATTGTTGATAATTTTTATGTGAATAATTGTTATTTAATGCTTAATCGCCTTAATGTAAGCAACAATTTATAAATGTTATGCTAGTTCAATATCGAAAGAGACATTGTAGTCTAWAAATACATATATTTTTATATACTTTTAAAGTTCACATATTCAAGAAAATGTATACAAGAGGATTTTGCAAAACTCAAATTATTTTCGAAGATCGGAGATAGGTATTTTGCTGATCCGGAATACAAACTGGTTCGGTTGTAGCTGAAAGTTTAAACGAACTTTTCTCAAAACTATTGCAAAATCATAGATCATTTCTCAGATTCTATTGGACCGATTTACTTGACAAAAAAAAAAGAGTCTTTATAGATTTGTCTTTGTCTGTAGCTAAACATATCTTTTAATTTTAAAATTTGTTAAACAATTTGAAAGAGTTAAGAAAAGTGTTAGAAAAATTGTATTTTTTTTGTCGGTAATCAGGAACGAAATTTTTCAAACTTTTTCGTAGTTCCAGATATTCCGACGCTATTCTAAGCTAATTAAGTGTTTTTTGCTCCTAATGCTAGAAGGGTTGGGTGTGTCGTCACGAAACAACTTTTTGAGACCACCTCAACTGCTAATATTTAAAATTTTCACATTATTTTTTTTATATTTTTATTTTGCCTATATTAACGTATTTTTAGTAAATTGTTAATAGAAAAAGGTATAGTTGAAATATTAATTATCCTTTTTACGACACACTAAAAGTTACCTGAATATATGTTTCTAGACTAGAAAAAACCCTAAACGAATTAGCTATAAAAAATATTGCCTATATTTTGGGGCAAATCTATTTTCCGGGAAGAATTTAAAGAAAAGCTAGAAAAGCATATAATAAGGCGCCATATTTCCTATTAAAAATAAAGTAAAATTTTAAGCATTTCCTTATGAAAAACTTGCACCAACATTATACATAAGTACTTGCTTAATGCAAGTAYTCYGCCACTAAATAAATCAGTCATCACATTCGCTGCTGTTTTTCACAATTTTGTGTCCAAAACTTTGCGTTCTACAATTAATCAAATCGCAGTTGACATTTGTTAGACCACTAAGCCAGAARCAGACACACACCCACACGTTTCCGCCTTTCCCCGACATATTTCCGCAACTTGAAAGACGGAATCGTTAATTAATGTCAGCCAAAAGTTATACTTTCAATTCAATCTCGTTGCTGGGTCGAGCAATTATGTGTAATTTCTAAGCTTTCAACCGACTGTGGGCGAACAAAATGGTATATTCGCCAAAGCCACAGATACACATACTCACACGGCCACATTTAATACATACATACTACTACAAATGTATGTACTATATGTATATTATGTAATGCGGCGTGCAAGTTAGTAGCTAAAATTATATAATTACAAAGACGTTGACTTTAGTGACAACAACAATTTCAACTTTTCGCCGAACTTTGACATTTTTGCAATTAACGTAATTGCTTGCAACAAATGAGCCAAACTAAAGGGAGCATGCCAAAAATATATATAAACACTATACTCTTATAGATATATGTATGTGATTGTGAGCAGCTAAAGCGAATCTTGATTGGCGTAAAAGCTGAGCTTTGAAGTTATGTGTGCACTTAAGTACCCCAAATGTGTGCATATAAAATAACCCACAAGTTGGCGAAGTTTTCCACAATTATTACACACAATCACATGAGAGTCTTAATTGACGCGCATTATAGCGGTAAATACATATACATATGAACTTATAAGGTTCTTTGACCGAAACTTGGTTGCATAATCGTGCTTATGGCGAAGGGTGCATATTAAATATCCGTTATACAAAGCGTTTAAACTATAGCTGAGTTTCTATTCCATTATACAATTACATATTTCTTCTCAAAACAACTCTTGTGAAATTTGCTGTTGTGCTTAATCGAATACAAATTATCCATCCTTGGCCTGCTCTGTGGGAGTGACATCCTCCAGAAATGGATGGGAAGGTTAATAACTGAGAATGTGGGATCGTAGAAAGAAAGAAGGAGCCATCTCCGAGGAGTGGAAGTTGGTCCAAAGAAACTCCGGTCCAACTCCAAGGTCAGAGAGAGCGAGCTGGCATCTATATAAAAGTCGAACAGACAAACGATCACAGCCTCCCTGTATAAAGAAGTGGTAGTTAGAGTTGTAGAAGTTTGGAATAGAGCTAAGCTAAAAACTCTGGTCAAGATGGATCTATCACAGATTCCTCGCGCTCATACCTGACGTCCTGCAGAACTCTACACTTCTGAGGCGAAATAGTAGATATTGAATTACTGCAAATATTTTTTTGTCTCAAGAGATCCGATGAACCATATTGGTAGGTGCTGTTCTTCTTGAACAAGGAACCCATCTGTCCTCTCACCGACGCAAGGGCTGCCACTACCTATGGCTTTAAGAGGCATATATAGGATCTTCCCGACCGGAATCAGTGTGAATATCTCACAAACTACACGACAGACAGGCAGGATATGAACTCGTCCCCTTTGGAGGCAGCAAGCGTTGGGGGCAAATCATTAACCTACGACTCTGTCTTCACTCTCGCGCGACTATTCGAGGAGTTTCGTGTCGATAGTCTGGCAAGTGCGGAACTTGCACTTCTAGAGAAAAGTCTGGGAAATAAAAATCTTTCTGCTTAATCTCCACCACCTGAAGGCGGCCTTTGCCCATATTTTGCTTCCTTTCGAGAAGAACGGATCGAGAATAACTTTTGCCATTCTAAAACATAAATCTTTACATGCTCTTCAACTATTCAGTCTATTCTTCATAACAATTCGGTACTCTCTCAGAAGTCAATATATTCAGTTCTAGCGATATTAAAGAAGTGAATCATTCGCTGTAGAACTACAATAAATGTAGCCTCACATTTATACTGCAGTGTGTGGGCAGGAATCCATGTATGGGAATGTACTTCAGCATCTTCAATTCACACAAGAGTATGTCCACACACAAATATAAATTCTCCCCACACACATGCCCATACAAATACACAGGCTTGTTTGTGCGATGATTAAATTTTTACACCAGAAAAATCAATTACAATAATGTCTGTCTGAGGGCCAGTTGAACAACTATAATAACGACAGCAGCACAGTAACAGCAGCAAGAAAAACAACCACACGAGCGCATGTGGTCAGTAAAAGTCAGACATTTATGTATTCTCCAAAGAAAAAAACCGCCGGCCAGACTCTATACTATATGTATATATATAGGGCAGCAACAAAAAGTCAAAACAACAAACTTTTCAACTTTTGATTTCACTTGCAGCGGCGAGCCGAGTACGGAGTAAGGGAAAATGAATGAACTCACACACATACTCATAAAAGGATTTTCGAAAGAAAATGCGACTGTGAGTGAAGAATTCCATCTTTTCTTATTGCTTTCACATTTATTGAGGCATCAGTTGCGTCTGGAGCTCCGTAATAAAAAAGTGAAAAAAGTTGAATTCATCAATGAGGCGAGTTGCTGCAAAAAATTGCCGAGTGAGTGGTCAGTGCAGCAGCATACTATGCATGTATGTATATGGAGGTGTACTTAGAAGAAGTGAGGCTGCGCCGCGACGCAGGTGTCCGGGCGTATAAAAATCAAATTGAACCGGATGACTCAGAGCCAGACAAATCGAGCGCCTGTATGCAATGAAAGTTGACTGTATTGACGTGGAAAAAACGGCATAAAAAAGAAAGAATATGATAACAAATTGATGAAACTTAAATAAATAAAATAAGCAATTCCGATACTATTAAGCAACAACTAAAGCTGCTCAATAATGCCGGCACTGGTGAGGAAGTAATAAAAAGAAAGTTTTCGAATTTTGATTGAAGTGGAAAATGTGGGAGGTGCACATAGATCTTTGAGGAATAATTGGCGGAGGGCTCTTCCGCATTAACTAATAGTTTGGAAATTTATTTTAAATATTTTTTTTTTTTTAAGAAAAAAACTTTGAATATTTTGACTATAATTCAACATAAGCCGATCAATTGGCCACCTCGGTTATGCGATGTCACACTGTTAGGCTTTTTCCTGTCGGGATATGTAAAGTCTAAAGTCTATGCGGACAATCCCGATTCAGGCCTTGGAGCAAAACAGGACGCGTGTCACTCGCCAGTTAGCACCCTTTATTATATCAATATATCCTCTTTAATGCAAGACAATATTTTGTAATCGAAATTTAGTCCTTTAAAGAACTTAAAACTTTAAATTTTCTCTCTTCTGCTGTTTTGTATAAAAAAAATTTAAGTTCAAATTGCCAATACTATTTTTCCGTAATCCAAATTAATTGACGCAAATATTTCCCCACAAATAAACTCATAAGGTAGTATTTATACATATTTATCTTTCTTTTTGCGCAATTCATTTTAATTTTGTAAAATGCAGCAAATGGACAGGAGATTTAGTGCTTTGAAGCAAATGAAATTTCAAAAGATTTACTTTCATTACTTTAGTGTTGATGGCCGTCAATTTGTTTTTGTTGTCTATGCCGTTTCCACTTGCCACAGACGTAATTCGCTTTGCAACTTCTGCTTCTTCTTATTTTATTTTCGTTTCTTTGAAAATGTTTCTATAACTTTTGCTGGCTTTTGTTCGAAATTCGTGTTGTGAAATTGTCCGTCGCCTGCTCCACTGTCCGTTATAGACAAATACAAGTAAAATGTATGTGCCAAATGGTTGAAATGGAATTGAAAGTCAGAAAGTGTCACTAATTACGGATGTCAAATGGCAAAAATAACAACAAAAAAATTTTTGGGGAATTAAGAGAAAAGAGGAGAAAAATGAAAATTCGAAAAGTTGCAAAGTCTTAATGAGTAGCCTATGCTCAGATATACTTTGAGGTATCTATATAGAAAAGTAGACAAATAAATATAAGGCATATATACCATACATAGGTACATATGTATATCATATATCCCTATATAATTTTATGGAATTTATAGCACAGAAAATTTGCAGTAAACATTTAGTGTAGTGTAGTGTTTTTAGTAAATGTTAAATTTCAATAATAAAATAAGCTATTTGTTGGTAATTCTACTATACGTATTTTGGTCTAAATAGCTTCTTTGAAAAAAGAATATTTGAATCAACATTTTTTGGCTAAACAGTTTCTGAAATTACTTAGCTTGAGGGATGCTTATTGAAAAGGAGACCGAAAATTCTTTGATGACTTTTCGTTGAATTGATTATAGTAGCTTAAAGCCCGCCGAGAGGAAAGAGAGTATAAATGCATACTTTTTGATTTCAAAAGTTTTTTTTTATATCAGAAGTTTTCCATACTAAAAGGTTCGCTCAAAAACCTACAAATTGCTACACCTTTTGAAACATTGATGTAAAAGAGGTTGTTTAAATACATTTCTGAAAAATTTCCCATTTAATTTATGTACGACGGTTACGTTCTATTTTTATTTAGATAAAGGACCAGTGTTTATCGATTGTATGGTGGCTTCAATCGAGGTCGTAGATCAGCGCAGGACGAATTTTGTGAAGGTCGTTCAAAATCAGTTGTTGTTCCGGAAACTATTGATGCTGCGCATAAGCTGATATTACAATAATATGTGACCTATCGTTAGATTGAGACATCTAAAGACACCAGGGACCACCATAGATTCAACAATGCATCAACATTTGACTACAAAACAAAATGTTTACGTTGGTTTCCACAGAATTTTCAATCGCACAGCAAGGACTCTTGTCGATTGATAGAGAGAAATGTTAAACAAGTAAGGAAGAGCTAAGTTGGGTGTCTCCGAACATTTTATACTCTCGCATGATAAAGTGATAATCGAGATTTCAGGCGTGGTTGTGAACCGATTTCACCCATATTTGGTACATGTCATCAGATATGGTTTTTGGTCCATAAGTGGGCGACGCCACGCTCATTTTCAATTTAAAAAAAAAACCTGGATGAAGCTTCCTTCTGACATTTCTTCCGTAAAATTTAGTGTTTCTGACGTTTTATGTTAGTCGGTTAACGCACTTTTAGTGATTTTCAACTTTTGTATGGGAGGTGGGCGTGGTTATTGTCCGACTTCTTCCATTTTTGAACTGTATATGGAAATGCCTAAAAGAAACGACTCTATACAGTTTGGTTGACAGAGCTATAGTAGTTTTCGAGATATGTACAAAAAAAGTTAGTAGGGGCCGGGGCCACGCCCACTTTTCCAAAAAGTTACGTCCAAATATGCCCCTCCCTAGTGCGATCCTTTGTGCCAAATTTCATTTTAATATCTTTATTTACGGCTTAGTTATGATATTTTATAGGTTTTCGGTTTCCGCCATTTTGTGGGCGTGGCAGTGGACCGATTTTGCCCATCTTCGAACTTAACCTTCCCATGGAGCCAAGAAATACGTGTACCATCATACCATACGTACCATATGTACCATACGTGTTTCATCATGATATCTCAATTTTTACTCAAGTTACAGCTTGCACGGACAGACGGACAGACGGACGGACGGACAGACAGACATCCGGATTTCAACTCTACTCGTCACACTGATCACTTTGGTATATATAACCCTATATCTGACTCTTTTAGTTTTAGGACTTACAAACAACCGTTATGTGAACAAAACTATAATACTCTCTTTAGCAAATTTGTTGCGAGAGTATAAAAAATACGATAGTGGTGCTTTGGAATATGTCTACGATATCACGACAGGTGAGGAATCAACGAATGACTTTTTTTAGTCACATACGTAACAAAAAAAAAAAAAAAACTAAGGGGTCAAAGTTTTTCGACACCTGAAGAGACGGTTATTGCCAATTAGAGTGGCAAAAGTCTTTCGAAAATTGATTATAGTGCTTGCAGAGGTTTTTAGGTTCTAAATTTTAAGGCATCGACTCAGTGCGACCCTCCGAAAACTCACTGACTTTCGCAATTTATTTTTAGGTTCAAATTAACTAATCATTATATAATAATAATTTTTTATAAATGAATACATTAATCATGAATACGAAATGATTTTATTTATGTTTATTTATTGGTATAACACAAAACTTAAAAAAAAATCATTAATCCGTAGGAAAGTCACTCTCGCGCTTGGAAGCTCCTGTTTTTATTGAAATTCAAGAAAATTGCGACGGTTTGAACAAAAAGTATCGATTTTGTCCTTTCTTCCGACAGTTTTTCGTAGAAGAAAATAGGAAGAATTAAAAAAAAAAAATGGAAGCGTCCATATTGCGATAGCGAAGGACATTCAAAATGTTCTCTCCAAAATGGAAGTAGATATCTTAAAAACTTTGAGAGTGCAAACCGTTTTAAAAAACACCAATTTGAGAAAAATGCGTTTAAAGATTGTTAGCTTAGTTCCGTTTCTACAAGATATACTAATATCTTACAATTTAAATTTCAAAATTTACGATAAAAAAAAATAAACAAAAAGGTCTCTCTTCACACTGAAATGATCCCTTAACGGATAGTAGAACAGTGATTTTCGATGATTAATAAATGTTTTTTTTTTTTTCTTTAATCCCGAAATATCAAATGCAACCTTTTCACGTGTATTCCTAACATACTTACTATACTAAAGCAAGCATTACGAGTATTTTAGAAGTTGCCAGCTTATTTGGTCTCAAAAAAGTCGATTCGTTGGTTCGATTGGTAGAGTATGTAGGAATCACAGAACAGTTTTTTAAATGGAATGACTCAACGATATTGCTGCCCAAAAATCCTCTTTAAAGATTATATATTTCTTTGCATAGAACTCTATATATATATGAGTATACAAGCCTGCTTTAAAAACCTATTATATAAACCCTTTCGGAATATATGGTATGAATATTCTCATCAACAGGCAGCGGTAGTCAGTTGGAACAGGAAATAATCAGTTTACACAAGGCAGCTGAACCAGACAAGCGATGCCTTGTTGAGTCGCAACGTATTTCGTTTATTTCCGCCACAAATTTCCGCTCTTAAAAATATATGTATATTTAAGTCCTTTTTTTCTTTCCCTGTATTCACACATAACCCCTCAATTTATTAGAGATTGCAACTATCTAGCTAAAAAACGCTTTTAATTTCCATAATTGCATAAATTTAATTCAATTTCGCAAATTACATAAGCGATGAAGTTCTATGTGAGACTATGTGAGTAATGCTACCGCCGCTAACTGACAAGAGAAATACCAAACCGGCGACCGAAGGTAGCAAATAAAAATCAAAATACATTACCTAACCAACCAACTGCTCGCTGCAGACAAAAGGACCGACAAAATTCAGGGAAAAAACCCCAAAGAGTGAAGTATTGAAATGTGAAAAAGTGGAAAGAGAATTGAAGCTGGCAGCGAAGTGTAGAAGGGACATAAAGGCACTCAGACAGTCAGATAGACAGACAAACCGAAAAATACAGGAATAAATTCTACCTTTATACATGGCTACATATATAGTCATGTATGTACTACATATATATGTATATATATATAAAAATACTTTCGAAAGTGTGCTGTTTAAGTATGAGCAGGCTTGTACATGTGCGTGTGTGTGCCTGCGTGATTTGATATCTGTGTGGCAAGGTGTGCGGTCAGCTTAACAAAACTTGATTTATTTCACTTCTGCCTGTCGCTCGGACTAGACTACAAAAAGAAAGTCAAGCAAACCTTGTGAAAGCATTAAAGGGAGTTTGCTAGAGCGATGCTCTGTGTCACTATCAGCCACAGCCAAAGGGTGTTTAGCAAAGCAAAAACTACACTTGTAAAAATATATACAAGTATATATATTTGAATATCGTAATGTGCTACCAGCAAACTATTGACCACAAGAAATGGGAGACGTGTTCGTAAAAAACCGTTGCGAACTGCGAAAGTGAAAAATGTCATGCAAACGCAAAAAAAAAAAAAAAAATGACGTGAAAAATTACTAGAGAAGATAGAGCGGGGACCTTTTCTTTCACAGCTCGCAGTGACTTCTCCTGAAGCTGATGAATTGCAGAGTTGTTAGGTGGCAAAGTGACTGAGTACCTAAGTACCTGGCTTTTTTACGTTCGCATATTTCGTTGCAGACACATTTATTGTTCTTCGTTTGCTTTTTTGCTTCTGCCCATTTCCGTTGCAAAGTTGTGGAAGTGACAAGTGTGTAAAGATGTACTTCCATGCAATCGGAGACAATTGGTACTGAACAAGAGAGTAATGGTAGTGCTATTTTGGATGCTTGGAATTAGGTAGCAATTAAAAGTAGTAAGAGTAGTTGTGTTATCGGCAGTAATCATTATATAAGTATGGTTGTATTGTTAACACGATTAAGTTGCAGTCAGTAATTGTAATGGTAATGGTAATTAGTAATTGTAATGGTAGTGGTAATCAGCAATTGTAATGGTAATATTAATCAGTAATTGTAGTGGTAGTTGCATTATTCTGAGGATTTCATATTGTTTATAGAGTTATTAGATTACTTTTCGTAAACACATTATTGTTATGTATAGTGATTATACGAATATTTTTGTAATTAATAATCGTAATGGTATTACTTCGAGTAATAGCTGTGGCGTTTGATTAGTAATTGGTATTATTATTAGCTATAGCAGTAAAAAAATATTTTTGTAAACAGCAATTTTATTGATAGTACTTTGATTGTAATAGTATTAGATTAGTATTAGTGATAACCATTATTATTAATTGGTGTAGTAATACAAAGACTTTTAAACAGTAGTTATAGTGGTAGAATTTATAGTATTTAGTAGAGATAGATAATCTAATGCCAGGGATTGTCATTTGTAATTGCTATATTATTAGTTGTTATAGTACAAGAAACATTCTCGTTTCCCCTCTTTCCTCTTACTAGTTATGATTATTATTATTAGTTCTAGCGGTAAAAATAATATTTTTGTAAGCAATAATTGTAATGAATTACTTTGGATATTGAGTGCTGATTGTATTGGTATTAGATTACTATTAGTGATTACTGTTATTTTTTGTATTGGTTATAGGAATTTTTTTAAACAGTAATTGTAATAGCAATACTTGCAGTAATGTTTAATGATATTAGATTACTATTATTAATTGTAGCAGTAAAAATATTTTTATAAGCAATAATTGTAATGGTAGTACTTTGGGTATTGCGTACTGATTGTAATGGTACTAGATTACCTTAAGTAATTACTGTTTTCAGTAGTTGTATTGATAAAGATTTTTTTTTAAATCATTAATTATAATGGTAATCTTCGAGTATTTATTATTGATTGTAGTGATATTATACTACTTTGAGGATATTCTGTATATATTCTGTGTCATATTATTGATTATTTAAATAAAATTTTTTTATTAATTTTTCGCTACGAATTATTTAGAGACGTTTAGAACATTTTCAGTTGATTCCTGAAATGCTTCAGTTTATACGACAGCTAAATTTTTGACAGGCAAAGGTCAAGTTCTTCGTAATGAGAGTGAGCCCGTGAAGATAAATATTGGTTTTAAAGGTAGGAGTTAGGAGTTTTGGAAATTTTATTTCCCTAAAATCCTTCTAGTCGTCAACGGTCAAGCATGACTTCGGACTCTATATATTTGCCTTTTTCCTAACCTAAAAGTAATTTTCAGCCGGGATGGACATCAACTCCGCCTCTACATTTCTCTTCATCTAAAATACATTTGCGAACTCTATTTGACATTTATTTTTCACAAAAGACAAAACAAAACAGTTTTTGGCATTAAGATGGCTGCCATATATTTCAAGTATTAAAAAAAAATCAAAATTTGTTGAGTAGGGCCTAAGAAAAGTTGAGTGTTGAGAGATATAAAATTCGTCTGAAATTACTACCTAACTATCGCAAATTAAATTAAGAAAGGTCTATACCTAAGAGGTAGTAGGAATGAGATCTGAAAAAATTTATGACAGGATAGAAAAAATTATATTTTCAATTCGAATAGATATACTTTCAGGTGAACCTTGATACCTTGAAGTATATCATCACCGCTACTACTTTGAATCCGACTATCATCTACGACTAAACCCTCCTCTGTTATTGAATTTCCGCTCTTTAGCGAACCATTTGCCTTCATCAAAAATTAAATTTAATTTAAATTATAATTCACGGTCTCAAATCACAGGCCTGCGCCTTACTCTCTCTCTCTCTCTTGGATACAACCCAACTCACTGCGAATTATCGTGAGGTCTACAAAGGCTAGTCGAAGCCGCAAAAATAAATCGATACTAATGAATATTAATGTCAAAAGTCATAAATCTCTCATCAAAACACTACGCACATAAATCATAATAAATCAAAGGCAAACGTAGGAAGGTGAATTTCGGGAGCGTAAAAAACAACAAAAATAAGGTTGTGGAAAAAACAATACTATCGAAGTGGAAACAACAACAAAGGAGTTGCAAAAAAAATGGTAGTAGAAACAACAACAACATGTTAGCAGAGCTCAACACGGAAATGACCGCCGCAGCCATGGTTTGAATTAAGGAAATTTTATTTGAATTTATGAAAGCTGAAAACTGAAGGCAGGGCGCTGAAAGCACCGCTGGCACACTTGGCGAATTGAAAGTGATACTGAAAAAAATTAAATGGAAATAGAAATAAATCATATTGATAGAAAATATAAAGGCCGACCGACGCGCCTTAAATTCAAGGTGATATTGCCAGAGTCAAATGGAGTTGTGAGTCATATACACACACAGTCATAAAGCACACAGTATCTGTGGGTTTGTGCGTAGTCGACAAACCATTAACAAAGTGCCTTGGTTGGTGTGCAGCGATTTGCTGGTGAAAATCAAAGGCGAAAAGTGCGAGGCAAGTCGGCAAAGGCACGCCAACAATCAATAAATTAATCAAAATCAACAGCAGCATCGATGCGTTGGTAGGGGCAAAGGTGGTGCGTGGCAGTGACGAGCGCGCAACATTAGAAACAGCCGGCAAATCACGCATACAAAGCCGTTTGAAGCCAAGGGGAATTACACAGCGACACAAACACACACACACGTGCGTGCGAGGAAGGTTGCCTCGTGGAGCGCCTAGGTCAGGGTAAGTGGGGCACATGGCCGCGTCAACGTCAACGTCACGCGTAGCGAAATGGAAACAGACGGATAAGGTGAAAAATGGCGAAAAGTGTATATGTGTGGGTGTTAGTGGCACTGGTGGCAATAAGGCGTACAGGCTTGTGGCAAGCAGCTACATTTAGCAGCATTGGTTGATAGACCTATACCATACGCAATGTGGCAGGTTAAACAAGCGCTTTGTGCGGGCAAAACACCGTTACTTATGAACATACATATATATACATATTATATATAAATATATGTTTGTGTTTGAGTTTGGCGCTAGGTGCCACCACACAAATCAAGGCAAGTAAAATAAAACTGTTTAAGGAAATTTAAGAGGAAATTACATAAATGTTGCGGCGTCGCTGTGTGTGGCAAAGTGGCAGAATGTAGCGAAATGGCGCGAGTTTTTGTTGTTGGCATGCCGTCTTATGCTTAGGGAAACAGAAAATTTGCAGGAAAATGATATGCGCACATCAAATGGCACGTCGGCTTTACGTTTGTTAGCGTGGATGTGTGTGTGTGTGTGTTTGCCTTTTACTGCCGGCAAAGACGTAGAAAAAGTCAATATTGTTTATTTCACATTTTTCTTCTGATTCAATTTACACTTTCCGCCACTTCAGCTGGTGGAAATGTTAGGAAAATGTGTATTTGCTCTTATCGTGCGGCAAAAGCATTGTGTTAGCTGCTTTGTTGTTCTTGCAAACTGTGGCAGGTGCCTACAAGCATATTGTTTCATTCCAAACACCTTTTAAGCGCTACAAATACAGTGAAAATTGTATGTGGCATTTACTTAGCATACCTGTAGGCGCAGCACCTTTCGCAGCTACCTTCGCTTCGAGAGCATCTTTGTCGAGGTATAGCAAATCTTTAGGCGCGCAGTCGGCGCGTCATTCTGATTTCAGTTTATTTGTTGATCCATTTTTGCACTTTCTGCGTTTTTATTTATTGTCATACGCCTGCTTTTGAGCTCATTTCCATGTGCTTAGCTACGTTCGTGGCTTTTCAATTGCCATTGAGAGCGAATTGCGCGGAAGTTTGTATATATATATTTAGGTATTATAAGTTGATGTTGCAGCAATGCGGCAGCACAGTTGCTCTGTTTCGTTGCGGAAACATTCCAATAACAAAGCCAATTGCCGCCGGTGATGTTATTGAATTTTAATGGCAGCAATCACCTCATATTGTATTCGTGCGCCATGGCGTATACGCATCATTGCCGCACATTTGAACTTGGCGAAATTATAAAGCCATACAATTTAAGTGGATTTGGCATGAACAAAATCTCTTATGGAAATTGTTATGAATTTTGCTTTCAAGTGTGTGGTGAATGAGGCAGTTTGATAACGAATTCTCATTTATTTATAATGATATTAGTAAACGTAGTGCGGGCATACTTTTTAATAGGTGTATTATTTTGTTTTTTATTTCTTTCATATTCTCGGATTGCTAAGGCTTTCGCGGTAATAATAAAAGCTTTTAATAATTTTAGTGTGCTTTAAATAAGTTGAATTTTATAAAAAATTAAGAATCCAATTTCTATTGGTAGTGCTTGCCGCGCATTGACTACAGACGACTCCGTAAATTTCGAATTAAATAAATATACTTATATTGGGCGACGGAAATCAAAGGATAAGGTT
This sequence comes from Bactrocera latifrons, assembly GCF_001853355.1. NCBI lineage: Eukaryota > Metazoa > Arthropoda > Insecta > Diptera > Tephritidae > Bactrocera > Bactrocera latifrons. Next base: position 4,073,461 of record NW_017537156.1, read on the forward strand.
GAAGTTGACTATTTAAAAAAAAAAAAAAAAAAAAACTACCTTGAGATATAGACATCTTTCACGAATATGTAAATTTAAATATAATTTCTTTATTTACTTTTCGCTGCAAATTCTTTTTCGTTAAGAAATATATTCAAATTCTAATATATGTAACTCACGTTTACTACCGAATGCTACAGTTCCTACAACTAGATTTTAGACAAGCCAAAGTCAAGTTTTTGAGAAGGAGAGTGAGCTCATGTTGATGAACATTGTTCTTAAGGATAGGAGTAAGGAGTCTAGGAAATTTCGATTTGAGCAAAATATATATTGGGCGACGGAAATGTCTAAAGCTCAAGATACAATATTCTTTAAAAAGTATGCCTTCAGATAGAGAAGTCTTCCAAAAATTTCTTTTTTTGCAGATTATTTATTGTATGGCTTGAATGCCTTTTGGCATATAAAGAGGTGTCATATTAGTAACGGTACATTACATTCTAAAAGGCAATTAATATTTTTATTCACCAGATCAATTGCTTTTGTAAGAGCATCACTTAAAATATGCGACTCTACATTTTTAATTTAAGAAATCTGATTTCGTTATAATAGAACTGAGTAACCGCTTTTCTACGAAAGCTTTGAATAGAAGGGAAAACGATAATTTCCAAAGTAACTGATCAGCTTACATTCGTCATCTTCATCATAGCCTATAGCCTCGGCATTTCGCAATAAAGTCAATGATTCGTTGATACTCTTCACATGCTTCACGCATTGCTATAGTGACACGATCTGAACGACATCTTCGGTGACAAAAAAAAAAAAAAANAAAAAAAAAAAAAAAAAAAAAAAAAAAAAAAAAAAAAAAAAAAAAAAAAAAAAAAAAAAAAAAAAAAAAAAAAAAAAAAAAAAAAAAGGCTTAGAAAATAATCCGTACCAAATTTTTTGAAGATTTCTTGTCAAATAAAAAAGGTTTCCATACAAGTACTGAATTCCGATTGTTCAGTTTGTATGTTAGTTGTGTGCTATAGTGGTTATTCTAACAAATAAGCAGCTTCTTGGAAAGGGAAAACCGTGTATAAAATTTCGGATCGATATCTCAAAAACTGGTACTGGTTAGTATATAGACAGTACTACCAACTCTGCAAAATAATTTTTTTTGAAACATCAATTAATTATCAGAAAGACAGACGGTCAGGTTAAATCAACTCATCACGCTATTCATTTATATATATATAATTTGGAGGACTCATGACGCTTCCCTACTTCGTGACGAACTTAGTGTAGCCTCTTTATGGTATAAAGTATAAACAATTTGCATCAACTTTACAAATATGACATGAATTGCGATCAACTCTATAACTACTCTATAAAGTATTGGGCTGAGCTCAGCTTTTTTATTCAACGACTACAGCCACAGTCTAATGGGGCCACGAAATTGGCCAAAACATAGCAAATTATTACGTCTCGATGCCCTCTCACTTTGACGACGAAGAAAGGAAAAACTGAAGGATATAAAAATAAGCTGTAGTTTTTTTTTTAAAAAACTGGTTTTCAATGTCAGGGTCTGCAGCCAAACCGATTTGAATATCGCTTAGTTCTGTCCCGATCATCTGTGAATACATACGTTTATCGAAAAGAGTGTGCCAATAAACTGAGAAGGGAAGGGATATCGGGCTTTTAGCTTACAGTTGCCGGCATGCTTGAATTTTGTACTATATCAGGATTTTCTTTGTGGAGGAATATTGAAGCCCTACATAATAACCCTACTGAAAAAAACGAAGAAAGTAACTCAGTGTTCACATTTTTGGAAAGCACTGTTTAAAGTATTGTGACATAAATCGCAAAACGAAACATAAGGAAATAGAAAATAATGACGGATTTTTAAAATGTTATGTATTAACAAGTTTTTATAGTAATCGAAAATATACATAGATTGGCGCCTGTCACCTCATTTGCTTGCGGTTGATAGTCGACATTCACCTCTTTATATATTTTAGTATATTTCTGACCAAATTCAACCGAAACCACGCTATTATATTATATATAAGTAATAAAATGAAGGCTCTCCCGTTGTGATATACATCTTCATTAACAAGGAGGTTTCATATAAGCATGAATATTTGAAAGGTATGCTTTAAGAAATAAAAAGTATTACAACTGAATGCTATTATCAAAGCTTTTTAGAGAAGAGAAACTTAACTATGTCATGGTTTAAGCATCGACTTTGGCTTGAACTATTCCGAAGTAACACTACCTTACGCTAAAACGGAGATGTTGATAGTTTGCATTAAACTATCCAAGTTAATCCTCTTAGAATCAACTACTAGATAGGCGGGCTCCACGGAAGCTTTTCTAGCGCTGGACTATTAGCCTTATATGCGCCGTCGCAAAAGCTTTTTGGTTTAAGATCAATCGCAGGAGATCTAGTGATGTCTTTGCCTTCAGTCAGACTAGCCTCTCCCTATTTGTGAGCTTTTAACAGGCCATTGCCATATTGGCGCCTCGTGCTGTAAACTTGAATCTATATGAAAGAAGATGAGGTGAAAACAACTCAGCACTTCCTTCTTGACTATCCCGCGTTGGAGAGGTCAAGACTTGAACACTTGAGTGCGCATTCATTCAGATATCTCACCGAACTGGCGGGAGTGGAAATTAAACGCCTGTTAAGTTTTTTATGGGCTACTAAGCGTTTTGCGAATTTATAAGTTCGAAAACAGGAGTTCTTCTTTTCTATGGCTTTAAAAAGGTCTACACGTCCACGTGTGATCAGCCATTGAACCTAATTTCAATTGACACTAAGAAGGTCTCGATATTAAGTAATAAATTCCAGATATTACATTTTGGGATATGAAACGATTTGGTTCAATGTTTGAATATGCTAAAAAATTTTGAATCATCGTAAAACTGCTGCAAAGTCCAAATCGTCCTTACGGAATGTCCAAATCGTCCTTATGGCTGAAGATATTTTTCGAATGAAAATCCAGTGTTGCAACAATAAAGTTCATTTGTTGCATGTTTAATGCAGCCAATTAAGTACCTGCTACAAGAAACTTTTCATTTTTATGGCATTAATTTAACCCAGTTTGCACACTCGCGGCACAAAGTATGTTACTATGTAAATATAACACGACAATCTCTGCCATTTACATAAGCATTTCACCGGCAAAAGTAGCAAAGGAATCTTTTTTAATACTTTTTTCGATTTAAGTTGACTTCCAGTTACGTGGCATGGCAGCAGCAATAACGAGCAGTGAGCTGCATGACAATGTAGCAGTAAAGTTACACGCGCACATACAAGTGCACACGTAACTGAAAGCAACTGTAGCTGAGGTAGACTACGGCAACTAGAAGTGGACACGGCCAGCTACCACCTACGCCCAGCACAAGTTAGAAGTGAGTAAGTGGCAAAAAAACGATACACTAATAAAATATGTGCACCTATAAAATATGCAAGTCTTGTTTCGTTGCTTGAGTGGATGTAAAGTAGGTGCCAGCGTCAGCTACCGCAACAAAGTACGTGCAACAATGATGCGCAACTTGAATTAACCTTTCTAGGGTGAAAGAGAGCAGCGCAGCAAGAAAATGTGGAAGCAGCAAACCACAAATAAATAAAAGTGCAAATGAGGAGACATAAAGTTGCAGGGAGAAGGTGGAAAGATTTGATTCGAAGTCACGAAGATTGGCGCTGGGTAAAAGGGCGCCCGCACAAATAAGCGAAAGGAGTGAAAAAATTTAATAATTCCAGCAGCGTGTGCACAGCAGCAGCAGAGTGGCGCAAAATTTTTACGTACACACACACACATACATCAGCACAGTTGCCTGCAAATACCTGCTAACGGTTTAGGTGCTTCAATGTATTACAGTTGCTGGCAGCGTTGATGCCAACCTCACTCGATTCATGGAATTGACAAACCAGCATCGACGTGCTTTGCGTGATTTCCATGCAAATATTGAAAAATACACCCCAAGCGATTTGAAAGCAAAAATAAGAAATTGAAAAATGTTGCACGCACGCTTACACACACACAAGCGCTGCATGCCGTTAAAGGACTTACAGCATGAAGACGGGCAAAAATATAGCAAAATGTAAAGGTAGTAAAGAATATTGACAGAAATTAGCTACAGCAGCTATTCACTAAGGTAGTGGCATGAAAAATGTGTGGCAACAAAGAATATATATAAAATTTTACGGTGAGGAGAGGCGACAACAAACTTGCGCGGCAGTATCATTTCACGGCTTGTGTATCTTTGCACTCGCATATGCGACCGCTCATGTGTAAAACTGGTTAAATATAACGGTCGAAGAGGTAGCGCCGACACAGTGTTGTGGTTGTGGCACAAAGTGGCTGCGCAGCCGCTCACGCGTGCAAGGAAATTTCTTCAGTCAACCAAGCATGTTTGCATAAATTTCGCATAACTTGAGTTAGAGCAGAGTAGAGCAGAGTAGAGCATAGCAGAAAACGAAATTTAAATGTGCAAGTTTGTTGTAGAAATGCGTGTTATTTTAGCTGAAAGAAGACGCATGCAACATAAGAACATATGTGCGTGTGGGTGCGGCAAGGTTGGCAGTGAAGGAGCAGCGGCAGAGCGCTTGGGTGACAAGGCGAATGGTGAAACGCGCAAAGGACGTATGTGAGCAGCACACACTCGCAAGTATCACACGCACACTCTCAAATCATACACACACACACACACACACACACTCTGCACGGACACACACACACACTCTTAAGTGTTACACATACTTTAAACATTGACACGCATACTCAGAAATATCACACACACATAATCAGAAATAAACACTCGTAGTCAGAAAGAGTGCCCCCGCGCGCCTCAAGTCTCCAGGGGCAGCCTCGATTGACTCCAGTTGAGCGCTGCTTGTCTCTAATTTTATTTGCAAATTTTATTTCAGTTTCTTTTTTCTTATAATATCCTTTAACCCTATCATGTCGTAGCGCGGCTATAAGTAGCGCCATATGCATTTAAGTATTTGCACTTTGGCGCGCCATAAAATGTACGACGCACACACGCTTATTTATTATTTGATGGTTATGGATATCGAGTTGTAAGTGTATGTGCGTGTGTGTATATTAGATTTATTTGCATATAAGTATGAAGCTTTTTGCGCACTCACCGGCAACTTGCAGCGTCGCATTTCGACTTCTCGCCACACCCAACTCGTTTTTCGCCTCACACCAGTAGACGCCAGCATCCGTTTCGCGACGCGAATTTACAACCTGCAAGCAAAAAAAAAATTAAGTTGAAATATGTTTAGTTTTTATCAGTTTAAGGAATGAAGGGAGTTATTTGTATATGGTTTGCTTAAGTTTGTGGCAAGGTTGGAATATGCCAATATTTATTTAATGAATCATAAAAAATTACAATTCTTTAGTACAGTTTACATTTTTAGTACAAAACTTTTCATTTCATAAATTATGCTAAATTTTTGTCCAGAAATAACTTTTGGGTTTATGCTACTCTGCTGGGTCCCACTTAAAGTTTTCAAAATATTTTTAATAATATCACAGTATCACGACGAGGACAGAGACGGGCTAGTAACAGTTCGCCTCTTTTGAAGCTGTGAGGTACTAAATTGAAATGTAGAGAAGGACTGACCTTATACCTGGGCCTTCGTTGCTCCTAAATAACACAGCATTTATGGTAGATGAGTAATCTGACTTTGGTTGGGGGTATAGAAAGGATTGGATCAAGGTATCATGTGATCCGTGCTGAGAATCAACTTGGCTGGGGACAATTAAAAAGCTCAGTTCCGAACGGAGCTTACAGATACTTTGCGGCCTCTTTAACAAGATAGCTTTACGTGGGTGGGGAGGATGTGTGCGCAAGTGGGTATATTCTCCCCTATAATCGTGGGTCCAAAATATGATGCAGTACAATAACGAGCTCGAAAATAGTCAGCGCAAACACAAAAGCGAAGCTTGGTATAGCTGCAGGAGCTAGAAAGAGTGTAGCTGCAACCGGTAACCAATGAGGAACTCACAAATAAGCTCCATAAATCCATTCCTTGAGTAAGGTCAAATGAAGGGGTTAAATCGTTAGCCAAAATATCGAAGACAAAAGGTGTGATATCCGCATAATCTTTTGCTGATGTAATGAGGATGATCCCAAAGGGAAAATCCCCATATCCTAACCGAAATTGATGCAAATTTCTTTGATAAATGTGGCTCTGGAAGTATCATTAAGCAACCCAGGTCGACGGATGTCGAATCGTACCAAGGCCAGGCCAAAATGATAGCATGTCATGACGAGTTATCGGTAGAGCTATATAAGGACGTAATAACAAAGGTTGGGAGCCTTACCCCGGAGCCAGACTGGTAACGGTTGACAAGAAAAATATCTTATCCCATCAAGTTTTTGGATGCTGGCTACACCTTCCCAGCCGGACCATCTAATAGCTGAAAGATTAAGATTCATCAAGGCTCTCGATTACCCCATAGCAGAAGCTGGCAAGGAGGTGAAGGAGCCGATTGCAGATCATTTGCTGCTAACAAAATTATTTATAACTGTAAAAATTCTGGTAAAAAGTGGCGGGGAGATCACGTACTACTAAAAATCTATAAACTACGTACAAATCATGATTTATTGCTCTTAGGATATGTCTTCTCACCATAATTTAAGTGTATCAGACTCAAATTTAAGCTTAGTGAGGATATAATATTTTAGCACATTTTTTGTAAATTTAGTACCATTTCGAGTAAAAAAGCAAAACTAACAACTACTAAGAAAAACAATTTGAAAACGATAATTACTGAAGCACTAATTTTGGAATGGCCCGAAAAGCTAAACGGTTTTGAAAAAAACGTTTGTACTAAAAATGTACTAAAAAAATTAATATTTTAGAAATGAGTATTTTATTTTAAATGGCAATTCCAGAGGCTATAAAATGAAAAGTGTATATTTTTTGTACTGAAAAATTTTAGTACTAAAGCTTTAAATATATTTTGTATGAGGATTGCTTAGATAAGTTAAGAAATATATATTTTCGAAAGCATAAAACGAGATGTACTAAAAATATGATTATGAATACTGCATCGTACTAAAAGGTCATAGTACTAAAACTTTAAATATTTAAATAAATGAGATGTACTAAAAAAAGGCATTTGCTTTAAGAAACGTCTACCTGTTCGACAAACTACAGAACGGTTATCAATTTAATTTGGCTGTAGTAGTCTATAGCACCATAAATTGTTTATGCTTTCGTATAATTCCTTTATTGTTATAAAAAATTGTTCTCGAATATGCTGTCATTCCTTTGTCAATAACATTAAAATATATTTTTGATATTTTAGTACTAAATCAATAAATTTTGAAACCAAATTTTTATATAAAGTAAATTTTTTTAATTTTTTAATCTGTCTAACTATTTTAGTACATACTTAACAGTACTAGTATTTATTGGAAATATTCCTAATCTCTTTTAGTACAAAAGTAGTTTTAGAACTGAATTGCCGCAGTTAGTGGAATACTCATATAGTAAAGATTTTTATTATACAAACCTCGTCAATTATTTATTTAATATGAATATTTCAGCTCAAGTTATACTGGCTATAGTCTAAATTGTATTTTGTAGCTAATTTTTATAACAAAAATAATTTGTTCCTTATTTACCAAAAATTAAGAAAAATCGTAAGTGTTCAGAATCTGAAAATATTTTTAGTACTGCTTTCAGTTTTTAGTAAAAATAATT
>NW_017537156.1:4081482-4103563 GCF_001853355.1 Bactrocera latifrons
AAAAAAAAAAAAATAGAAAGACAAATTATTGAACACTCCCAACCAAATGCGGGGTAATCTTTTGGGTAATTTTTTATGGTTCACCACTTTTCGCACGGCTTCACCAGCGACGTTAAACTATTTGCATTATTTGCTTAGAAAAATCGCAAAAATATGCAAATTGGTACATTGCCTGCCCCGCATACTTTCACTCACACTTTCGCTAAGCTTTCACTTTCTCACAAGCTTACTGCCAATCTTCTTGTTGCCACACCCACTGCACACACCTCTATTTAAGGTGAACGTGTGCATAGGTGGAAGCATTGGTGGGTGAAATCAAAATGGGTGTGTGTTTTGGTGCCACATGTTGTGTCATGAGTGATGTGAATATTTAGCAGAACACACGCACACAGTCACACACACACTTGCTTGCATATAGTATTGTACTTGTTTTGCATTTTGATGAATTGCATTATTGAAAGGATTTCAGATTGGCGCTAACAACTTTTTTGGCTGTTTTTTATTGCAAACGCACGCGTATGTATGTATGGTCGCCTGTAGTGCTGCTAAAGGATGCTGAGCAGTTTTAGTAGGTAAATAATTGCGGCAATAAATCATAGCCAGGTTATGATGAGACGCAATTTAGCAAACTTATGCGTCATATAAATTGATGAAGGATGCCAAGCAATCGCAAATATATAAAAAATGGAATTGTGTGGCAGTGTGTGTGTGTGTGTAATGTTATGTACACAAGTGCGCTAGTCATGCTGAGATTAGTGGGGTGTGTTCATGCCCTCGTTGGCTGTATTGAGTGAATTGATGGCTGTTCACTCAATATAAATTGGGTAATTTAAAAAATAGATGCTACTGTAAAAATGAAAAATATGCTTGAGTAGGAATAATATTTCATTTTTTAGGTTATTTATTCAATTTTCATTTAGATTATGAGCAAACTGGGTTAAGTTTAGACAAGAAATAAGTATGAGGATGTTGACCAACTGAAATAAGTAGGGTATAGAGTTGTTGGTTGATAAATTCTGTCTAAGAAATATAAAGAAAAATAATAAAATAATATCTCAGTTTAGAGCAAATCAAGCATTAAGACCTTTTCAATTGAATCAGTTGTACTTTTAAGCTATGTACAATCCCTCAATTTTTAAGATATCGATCTGAAAGTTTATACACCTCTTTTCTTTCCAAAGAAGCTGCTCACCTGTCGAAACTACCGGTATCGAACCACTATAGCATATATCTGCCATAAAAACTGATCAGTCAAAGTCAAGTCTTTGTAGGGAGAAAAAATTTAACGTCAGTTCTTGCCAAAGGCAGTGATGTAACCTGCGGAGAAATTGTTCAGATCAGATCACTATATCATATACTAGCTGTCGCACAAACTTGCCGATGAAAATCAAATTCTTGTAAGCGATCTTTTGTATTTGTGATGGGGTTTTTGTGATTATAGGTCTCTGTAACGGAAGCGGGCGGCTTTTCTGGTTTTTATCACATACTTTAAAATATATATGTGGCAACACCATGATCTATTACTTTTAAAATGCAACCGTATGCTATCCTGATGTTGCCTTTAATCGTATCGTCGCTTTACACTGACATTCGTTTTGAAAAGGCAAGGCATCAAACACTGCAACTTTGAGTTTATGCTTTCTTCTGTAAAAACCCGTCAACGAGTAAGGATCACTACATTGTAAAATCCTTTATATATAATATGCCTTTAATCCCATCTTGTTTACCCTCTTGAATTTTGCATTTAACTTACGAAATTAAAACTTTTGCAAGTACTGAGAAAACAAAAATAAATTTACGCATAACAAGCAGCAATTTAATGCTTGACTGAAGTGCCCAAACTGCAAGAAAAATTGCATGAATTTATCAGGAGACGACCTATTTTCTATGCCCCAAACACATGTACGTAGAAAGATGGGGTTGCGCAAACATGCACACGATTATAATATTCCCAGTATAAAGTCCAAATATAAACAAAAAATGGTAAATATATCAAAATAAAGGTTATACAAGTTTCTTAAGGTGTACGTATGTATATATTAGGGTGACTCCAAAAATGTTTTTCTTTTTTTACTCTATATGAATTTTTGATAGACAACTCTAGAAAAAACTCTCTAAGTATGTGCCTTTAACTGTTAAGGATTTTCCGCCTTGCAGTTTTTATTTTTTATTTTCATATTATCATTTATCTAATGACAAGAATTTTGTAGGAAATTGAATGCTCTGCCAAAAAGTTTTCATCGATTTTTTCGTAAACTTAACCTTCTAAACAAGATCCTTTATTATTATTATTTATTATTATTTATAGACATTTTTTTAATGTATTCCAGAACAATTAAAATAATAATTATAATTACTTTAAGTTACAAAACTTACAGTTTTTTAGCAGTCCAGAAAGTATTAAAATTTTTTTTTCTGGTTTCATTTTACAACAAAAACTATATTTTAACAACGAAAGTCATTCATTGCCTAACATCCACAGCAACCGATCGCTAAAATTTGTTAAAAAAAAACTATCTTCCCATACTAATGACCACCCTAATGTGAATATACTTATACGTGTGTACATACATATACGGTTATACAAACAATCTGCCATAAGTTTTCGCAACCTTTCACTGATTATACTCACATTGCCACATTTTCTCTCTCACACTCCGCCTTTCCATATATCGCATTTGTTTAGTTTTTGATGGTCCAACAGCTGTTTTGTTGCTTGTTATACTTGAATGCATTCAGAAAATTGTTCAAAACTCAATTTATAATATTAACGAGCAACACTTGTGCAAATAAATTCACACACATGTACATATACACAAATAATGCCATGTGAGTATATAAAATATGAGAGAGCCGGTGTAGTATAAAATATAATGTTTAGAGTGTTCGCTTAAGAAATAAGTGCTATGAGAAGAAATAGAATATTTCAAGCTTATGTTTGAGAAAATTTTTCTAAAATTTTTTTCATTATTTTAATAATAATTTAATTTTGAATACGATATGAAGGTAATGGAAGAATGTATACAATTCTCTTAAATTAAGTCTACTAGTATATTATCATTTTTGTCCAAATGAACGCTAACTGGTAGTTTGTCGCATGCCAAAATGTTCCATTTCGCCATCTTTTGGTAAAAATTCGGCTACAGCGCCACCTATCGGTGTATTTTTTTAAGTTTCCAATTTTTTCTGTTAATTCAGACTTTATAAACGGGCTTCGGTGTTAAAAAGATTATAGTTTTTTTTAACAAACTAACTCTGTTTCAATATCTAAATATCTTCTTTGTTTGGAAGATTTGAGTGTAGTTTAGAGCATTTTTAGTCGATGATATCAAATAAATCAAGCAACGAATAACAACAAACCATTATTAAATGGTGCAGTGACATTGATTATCGATCATATCTTCGATTTTCTACACAGAGGAGGAAAGAAATAGATATGAAGGGACTTACATTTTTTGGAACTTACATTTCTCGGGAGTCTAACTAGATATTATATACACGGAAACTCTGAACAAATTGTTCGCACTTATATAAAAACAATGTGAGAATATTCAGACTTATATAGTTTCATTAATTTACTGCTAAAATAAGAGAATATTTGATACTGACTTATGGAACGGCTTTGTGCTTTTTGCTTCGAGATGTTAAATTGATTGCTTACAAAGTGCAGCTTGTTCAAGAACTGAAATCGCTCAACCATCCAAAGCCACATCGCCTCGCTCTACGAGCTCTTCAAATGTTCCAATAAGATCCGACGTTTTCGAGCCAAATTTTATTCAATGATGAGGCCCATTTCCTGCTCAGTGATTATACAAACAAGCAAAATTGCTGCATTTGGGACAAAGAGTACCCTGAAGAGATTCAAGAGCTGCCATTTTATCCAGAATATGTAGTATAACGATTTTTTTTTTTGGTTTGTGTGCCGTTGATATCATCGGTCCAAATTTCTTTATAAATGATACCGGTGAGAACGTAACCGTCAATAGCGACCATTATCACCCCATTATAACTGACTTTTTGATGCCTGAAATTGAAGCTTATGATCTCGGCGATATTTGGTTTGAACAAGACATCGTCATTTGCCACACAACTCATCAATTAATGGAGAAAACTTTGTTGAGTAGATAATTTAATGTTTTGGACCGACCGTTTTGCCAGTAGTGTGATATCATATTGTTAGACATTTTCCTGTGGGGATATGTAAAATCTTAAGCCTATGCGGACGGTGTCCGGCTTCTGGTCATCGCAAATTAGATTCAACATATGGAGCATCTGAATGGGTGCCGCAGCTAACATTGGAAAGAGATAATATCGAATGATAATAAACTTTTCTCATTAAATTTGTAGTTTCTGTCTTTTTTATTTATAAAAATGGGGTACCCCGAAATGGATCACCTTTATATCCATGCCCAAATATTTTTCAATTTTAAATTTTTGTGTTAACCCGATCGTCCTTGGAAACTCTCGAAATTTCCTTGATAAAATTGATGAGTGTCAAATAACTTCTCGAAAAATATGAAACAAAATGCTGCTTAAATTGAATTTTAGAATATTTTACCAAAATTTTATAATCTTTTATGCCAACAAACCAGCGCAAACACCGCAAAAGATATTCAATCCAGTTTACCTACTCACAAGAAAATATATTAAATCGCATTGAGTGTAGCCATAAAAGGGGATAATATATGCAGAACACACATACATACGCATATAAAATATAAACACTTGGCAACTACAACAACACACATCTTACGGTGCGTCGAAACGAGCGAGTGAAAGCAAACACTTTGGCAAATAAAAGATGAATGCACACTAGTGTAAATATGCCTTCATAGAAAGCGATTGTAAATAAATACACACAAACATGCACACACACGCATACTTAAATGTAATAATGCCTTAATGTGTAATCGACACATAAATAAATAAGAGAAAACAACAATAACAAGCATAGAATCGCTACACAAAAGCAATAAAGGCAACTGTAATGACACAAGTCCCAAACAAGTTGTTAAGTTTAAATGCCAAAAAAGGTAACTGCATACACACACACACATATATATATATATAAGCATGGGTATGTGTGTGTAGAGTGAATGAAAGGCAGCCAGCGAAGGACATGCTGCACGAATATATGTATGTATATTTGTATATAGTATTTCCTACTATTTGGTAGTTATTTATTTACTTGCATGTGTGAGTTTGTTTGGCAGTCAGCATGACTTTCGTCTCCATATTTCTTGTTTACAACTTAAAACTACACATTCTGTGAGCACAAAGCACGCCACAATGCGCTTGTGAGAGGATTCGTTTTCGCGCTGCACGCGCTGGCTGCACACGAGCGCTGATATGTGAGCGGAAGGATCACATTCCCATTGCCATAATTACATTTCACAATGGCGCAGGATCACATAAACGCACAAACACCCATACACACAAGTCATACCTCTCTACAACTATAAATGGTGTATGTAACTGTAAAGCAGCAAGCAGCTCAGCTGTGTGTTAACTAAATTGTGCGTGCGTGTTACGGTAAACTTCAAGGAGCGCAAGCAGCTGCTAGCTTCACATAGACACACACACACACATACAAATATATGGGCATACGCGGCGATATTTCACTTCCGTCGCAAGAGAATTGTGGTGCTGCGGTTGTATTTCTGAACTTTTCCGCATCGCTTACGCTCTGCGTGGCGGTATGGGTGTTGCGACTTTTGTTACGGTTGTTATTTTGTTGCTACGACTTCGTCAATAACAACAGCAAAGTACACACGCGCCAAATTTGGCATAAGTGTGTGGGAGTGGTTAAATTTTGCGAAAAAAATTTAAGAAATTTTTAAGCAAGTAAGTTGAATGTCGCTTGCAAGCACACATACATACACGCACACAGTCAAATACTCGCAGACAGTCTCAGCGCACGCAGTAAAAGCGAAGTTAAGTCGATAAATTTTCGTTGCTGTCAGCAGGAAACAGAAAAAATATATGAACATCACGTGAGTTCTTGTTGATTGTCTATTTTAAGTGAGTTAAGAGCTTTATTTATAAATTTTCTCATAAATAAATTATATTCTGTATAGAAAACAACCTTATTAATTTTGATATTAATTGTATTTAATACGCTGTGCGACATATTCGCGGGTCAAGCTCGAATTCTCAGAACCAGCAAATAGATTTTTTTTTTTTTTTTGTTTTGTGTTAAAGTAGACTTTAGAGTCCTAAATACATTGCAGCCTAATCAAATGCATAGAATGGAAATAAAATAATTGAGCAGTAAGCGTAAAGTTATGAAAATAAATTGGATGACATTTTTTGACAACAGTAAAAGCCGTTAAATTCGACACGGAAGCTCAAATTCTTTTCACAGGTTTATTTTTTATATCATAAAAATGTATAAAAAGTTCTTTATTTTGCTTTTGACCGGTCAATTGGTTTGGTGGATATCTGATATAGGAGACCTATCTGAAGAATTTCGGCTGAAAGAATTTCGTAAAAAAATGCTGCAAAATAGACAATAACCTATGCAAAGATTCGTGATGATATCTTTTAAAAAGAAAAAGTCCTTCCTTCAAAGATATGATCTTGAAAAATCAGCTTAAATGGTAGCTATATCCTATAGTGGTCGGATATCGTAGGTACCGAAAGAATACTTTCTTGGGGAGAAAAAGAGGTATTCAGAATTTCAAATCAATATTTTACAAAATTGAGGAAGTACTCCACATAGATAGACTTACTGACGGGCATTGCTAAATTTACTCAGCTCGTGGTGTACTTTATGGGGTCTCCGACATTTCTTTCCGGATACTCGTATTGCAAACATTGTAATGAATACGTACAATATACCAAGTACTGGGTAAAAATATTCCTCATTAGCCAATACTTCCAGAATAATGTCAATGCAAAGATCGAAATACATTTTATTAGATAAATGGAAGTTAGAAAAAGTCATGTTCAGAATTCCACTATGTCTGGGACAGTAATGTCATACGTAAGGAAGATTTTTATGCAAAGTATTATTTTCTTAGCTTCATTGAGTGTCTTAAGTATTTTACTGTGAAACAAAACAATACCTTGGAATACAAAATAGTGTTCTATGCAAATCTCATAGTGGTTTTAATATTTTTATTGAGTCTATTTTTCATTCAGGCCGTAGTAATGGAACATATTTAGACTACTATACATCGAATTTAATGAAAATTTTTCGAATATTTTGTGAGATATTAAACGAAAGTTCGATAATCATCTGGACAGGGAAACAATGAGCATATCTTGGGCACTTGTCATGCATTAGCCAGGCAAAGCTTTAAACATTTGAAAGTCTGGAAGAGGAGTCGATTGTGAGGCTGCAAAACCTATTGAAATCCATTTCACGCAGTGGCGCCCATCTGGCATCGCTAAGGACCAAATTGGCTCAATGAGTGGCTCCAAGATTACAGTCTTAACTTAACCTTTTCTTGTGAGATATGAAAGAATGTATTTAAAGGAATACAACAAGTTGTTAATAATTAAAAAAATTAGTCTTTACGCCATCGATGACCGTAAATCTAGCGCTTCTGATTACATCAGTTTGGATTCGTTTTGCTACTGTGTCATTAGATGCTGTTTCTTGCTAGTTTTGTGATGCTAATACCGTTAATTACAGTCAACATTTTTTTGAGGTGGGTTTTTTTGTGTTGCAGTTAAGGAGTATAGGGATCAAAGCACCATTGTTTACTAAAATGGCCGAGGCGCGAGCAAATGTTTTTGAATGTTAATTATTTAAAGAGGATCGAAAACGCGTTAACGACGAACCACGTCCAGGACGGCCATCAACATCAACTGTTGATCAACGCGTCAATAAAATAAAGGAATTGGTGCTGAAGAGTCGACGATAAGCAGTCAAAGATCTTACTGTTAACCTTGAAATATCGGAAGAATCAGTGAAAACAATTTTAAAATATTATTTAGGCCTAAGAAATGTGAAAGCACGATTGGTTCTAAAATCACTTAATTTTCCTGAAAAACAGGGTCACGTTAACGTCTACGAAACAATGCATTCTGAGTACATCTGAGGATGTCATCAAATGTATTAGTACTAGCGATGAATCTGGGTCTATACTTACGACCTATTTCCGGGCTGAATATCGTAGCAAAGTTGAGCGAAATGGAAAAAAACCACGTCAAAGCAGGTGTGATGTTCACGATTTTCTTCGAATTTCTTTCGACTGTAAAAATTGTCAACAGGTAATACCATTTGAGTGTTCTGCGATATTCGTAAAAGCAGGTTGAAATTATAGGCCGACGCCTTTGGCATTTCTGAAGAATTACTTTCTGTATTGAAGCTATTCGAGGTCATATTCATAAATTCTTTAAACCAAAGATGGTCTTATTTTGTGTACCAGTACCAGTGTGTAGGCGTGGCATAAAGTCAGTTCGGATTCTCGAAAAATTTATTTAAATAATCAAATGTAAACAAGCGAGCGTAAGGACAGACAGATATCCTGAAATAAATTTTTCTCGTTCTCTTTAGGCCACTTAATATACATATACTTGCACAAGTCTATATTGCCATGTATGTACTTGTATCTACGCAATTATTTTTGATGTCATCATTAGCTGAATATTAAAATACTATTTTCGTGCAACATGTGGCGAGATTGTAATAAAAAATAATATGTCATAAGCATATTCATAAATGAGATATTTTCAAATTTATTATAATTACAATTGAATGTCCAGCCAACGCATTTTTAATTACAAAACACCACTCACTCAATTTGCCACATTTAACAGTTAAGTAGTGCTTTCCGCCAATCAACAGTGACTGGTTAACATTTAATGAGCAAACTCATTAGAAATTCGTTTTAATTTATAATAAATAATTTTAATTAAACCAAGCTACACGCATAAAACCAAATTTATTAAATAACCCTTGAAAAAAGCTTGCTCAAATTGAGCTCCTCACTGGCTTGGTGGCTGGTTGGATGAGTGGCAGCAACAGGCACGCGCGCTGCGAGGCAGAGACTGACAAATTGTCAGCTAACCGAAAATGGCTTTTGCGCCTAAATGAACCGCATAAATGCTGAGTAATTCAGTGGCAGCAAATAAATTAAGATAAACATATATACACCTACACATATATGCGAGTATGTAAGCGGTGGAGGAGTCTCTACACTCTAGCCAAATGTGCATGATTTTATGTATAAATATATAAATGTGAGTGTGAGCAGGCAGATGAGGTATTTAAATAATTAAATTTAATTTATATTTGATTTGCGACGGCAGAAGTGCTTATTTTCTTGCCTAACGAGCTGCGCTTCTCCGCGGTTTTCACAGTAACAACAACTGCTACCATGAGTGGAATAATAACAAATATAAGAAAAAAGCATACATAGCAACCACATGCTCCTGAGAGTGGAATGACGCACATTTAAGCTTTGAAGCACCCAACCACAAGTGTTTGAGTGTTGGTAGATGAGCGCCAGCATCTTCGCTGGTATTTCCAACCGCGCCTTAAGACCAAAATTTATTTTTAGGATTTGTATTATAGCAAACAACCTTGCACGAAAAGTTACGAATCTGGCTACAATACGAAAGTAAAAATAAATTTTCGCCTAAAAGTAGACCAAACCACCACCAATTACAATTAAAAAGAGTCGTACAAGAATTTCAGTTTTGCTTTGAGATATCGCTCTAAAAATTTGTACACGTCAGTTTCTTCAGTAGAAGTTGCACACTTGTCGGAACCGCCGATATCGGACCACTTTATCATATAGCTGCCATACAAACTGAACGATCGATTTGCAGTTCTTGTATGGAAAACTTTTCGTTTTGAAGAGATATCTTCACGAGAATTGGCACAGGCCATTACTTCAGCCAAAAATATAATCTTCAAAAAAATTATTCAGATCAAACGTCTATAGCATATAGCTGCCATACAAATTGACAAATCAATCACAAGTAATTTTGGGGAAAACTTTTTGATTTGACAAAGCATCTTCATAAATTCAGCAAATATTGCATTACTGAAACATACAACAACCACACACTACAAAAACAATATAAAATATTTTTTTAATTTTTTAATTCCCTTTTCTGCAACTAAAAATGCAAAATAAAATAGTTGTATGTTTTCGTACAATTTTAGTACTTTATCTTCATATAAGGACTATCAAATAACTGTTATTTGCATATATCATCAATGAAAATACAAGTATTAAAGGCATAATAAAATTCAGCGGATGCGCAGCATTTAACAGCAGTTCTATTTTCCTTTGCGGTTTGTAAATCCAAAATTCAAGCATTTTCATGAGCCCAAAGGAAGAAAAAACGCACACAGCAACTAAATCTACCCGTGAGCTTACGAGAAATAAAGGAGCAAAGGCACCGGCATTAGATACAATATGGCTAAATATGCTTTTGCATAAACGTGCGTGCGTGTGTGTGTTGAATTTTTGCTGTGCTTGCAAACTTGGCTAACGGAATTTTTGAAAATATGCTATTTCTTAGCAGCACAACTCACACACAACATGTATGTACATTAAATACAAACAACAGTTGCATTGAGGCTTTTACATCATCCTACTTCATACGTACATATACCCGCCAACGCACATAACATATGAGTATGTGTGATTGTGTGCACATCTACGCATTCACAAGTGCGTAGCATTTGTATATCGCTTTATCCTTGTGGTAGTCGTTGTGGTTGTTGTTGTTGTTGCTGTTGCTGTTGCTGTTGCTTTTTGCCTATTGTTTTTCCACTTTACATTCCTTGCGATTTGCTCAGCTCCCTGCCGCACACAAACCCATCACACTCGTGCGCCTTGTGGATAATATTCGTCGCTTTATTTCCTTCCCCAACATTTCCTGCATTCAGCCACATTCCTGCCTGACACAGCTATTCGCAAAGCATATCAAGTTGCTTGTTGGTTGTTGTGTTATCTTCTGCTTTTACTCACTTTTTTCTGCAACAATTTGGTAGCTTTGCCTTATTTCTTGGTGCGTTTCTTTCGATCTACTGGTGTGCTTTTGCTTGTGCTTTTTGTTGTTGTTCTCGCATCACTTTGTAAAATTTCATTTGAGTTTATTGTTTGTTGTTTTTTGTTTACTTTTTGGCAAGTTTTAAAAAGTTCGTAATCGTGCGCTGGAAATCATGCAACAGTCGAAAGTTGTGAAAAAAAAATGTTAATCTCATGTGTTCATATGCTCAGTAGAAATTGGAATTAAGCATATCTGACTGAGCTTTGAGTTGTGTGTGAGTGACTCTAATATTTTATTTACATCATTTAAGATTGACATTTTTATGGCAACAAAAGGAGACATTTCATATCAATTGTTTAAATTCATAGAGAGTATGGACGAAATGGACAATATTGGGAGCAAAATGTCTTCGAGGTTATTCTGTGGTAAAACTTAAAGAGAAAGCGTAAGGTTATACATTTTTTGACCGTAAAATGCAGACCTATAAAAATTCGTAGCCTTATTTCTTAATAAAGAATATTGAACATGAACATTTTGGCTTTAAGGAATATTGCACGCAAACTCAATATACTGAAAATTATTGAAAAAAAAAAAAAAAATGTATTACGAAAAAATCATAGAATTCAATAAAAAATTTTCATTTGAATATATCAAAAATTATTGCTTTCAAAGAAAATGTTCAATGCTCGACAAATAATACACAATTGTCTTAACAATTTGGTTGCCATGTCGTATGAGTAACATTTGTTATTATTTGGTATGGCAATTTATACAGTATTTCATAGATTAATTTTCCAAAAATTTTCTCAAAATATTAAAAAATGTATTTATTTTTATTTATATGATGCGAAAAAATATTTCACTATTCTCCATACCTAATATTTTGAAATATATTTTCCGAAATATCTAACATTTTGTTAACCGTTTACCGTTTATTTGATATCGGAAAGTGGATTTTTAATTTAATTTTATTTCAGAAATGTCCGCTAGCTAAGCACAAAATATATAGCAGAATATTTTTAAAATAATTTGGGAAATTTTCCACAACTACGAGAAGAAATTGCTCGCCATGGCGTATGAGCAACATTATACGTCAGTAAAAATAATGGTTTCAAAAGGCTCTAATTTTCTGCATTTTTGAGTTATCATTATGAAATTTTGCACTTGTTTTTTTCTCTCCAAGACACGGCACATTTCTTAGAATCGTCGATATCGATCCACTATAACATACATACAGCTGTCATACAAACCGAACCTTCAAATACCTATTATCGTGCGGAAAAGTTTTCCTTTTGACTAGATATCTTCGTTAAATTTTGTACGGATTATTTTTTGAGATACTGCTGCAATCTCTGAAAAAATTGTTCAGATCGGACTCGCATAGCATATAGTTGCCATACAAACTAAACGATCGGAATAAATTGCTTGTATGAAAAGCTTTTTCAATTAATGAGATATCTTCGCGAAATTTGGTTTGAGTTATTATCTAAAGTAGTAATGCAATCTCTTAAGAAATTGTTCAGATCGGACTCGCATAGCATATAGCTGCCATACAAACTGAACATTCAAAATCAAGTTTTTGTATGGACAATATTTTTATTTGACAAAATATCTTTACGAAATTTGGTATGGATTATTGCCACGAACAAGTCTAAAATTTATGAATATATAGTTAAGTTCATACTATTATAGCATGTAGCTGCTTTACAAACCGAACGATAAAAATCGTAACATTTTATGAAATATTTTCAAAGAATTTTTTCATTTTTCATTCATAATGCATTATCTGAAGAAATTATTCAGACCGGGTCACTCTAGCATATGGCTGCCATATAAACTGAAAACAGAACAAGGCTACAATAAGCGAACATATTGTTCAGATCGGACTATTATAGCATATAGCTACCGTAAAAACTGACTTTTCTTACTTGCTTCATTCAATTTCTTTTTATAACGTCTTTATGTACTGAACTCAAAAAATAATGAGAACACCATGTCGTATGAGTAAATTGCTTTCAGTAACTCCCTTCTGAGGATTGAAAAAGTTAAAGAACAGCATTTATATCAACATTTCTCTTTAATTTATCTTCTACGCACTATGACAAGTTATAAAACATAACCTAAAAAACATTTCTAAATGCGTTCTAATTCGTCACATTTTATGAGACTAAATGAAATTCCATATTATAGCAACAAATACTAAATTACTTTATCTTATATATCCATAATAATCACGCACAAATGCTTGCCTCAACCGTTGACTGAGATTAAAGATGCTGCTTAATTTTTCCTACAGCTCCCTTATTATTACAATCACGCACTCATTTATTATTTTTATTAAATGTAGCACGCAAACGAAATGAGAAATACGCGCTCTAGCAAATGAATGCAGTACAGCAGTAAAGTACAGTTACATAAATAAATATTGTGCTGGCGAGTAGATACTCATACACTCTATTTATCACAGATACACAGAATTTATTCAACATTCTATATAAATGCATACATTCATAGCTGTACAACATAATTTCGTCTGTGTGTTGGTGCTCTTCGCATTCGTGTTGCTATTGAAATGAGCTCATTAAAAAGGATTTAGCATGTAACTAGGAGCAAATGCTTGTCTGTAGTTAGGTGGCATTCGACCACTTGCTGTTTCTACACGCTTTCGCCATGCCTTCGCACTTTCTTTTCTATTAGACAATTTATGTTATTACAGTTTTCTGCCACTGTAGTGTTGCTTTTGCTGTAGTTTTGCTTCTCGTAGCAGGCATGATTCCATACACTACTCTACCGTATATATATTATCGTACTATGCGTTTTATATTATGATATTTTTTCATTCATTTGGCATGCCATAATCTCTCTCGCCGTTCCGTTTGTTGCATTTCGCCTTGCTTTCGCCAGCTTCTCTACTTTCATTCGCCTGTCTCACACTTTAATGCGAGTCTCAGCGCTTTGTCTGCGCTGTTGAAAAGCTGCCGCGACGGCGATACTTAAGCGCGTAATTTTTTAGCTTACACACATTAATATATATATACAACGACATTTATATACTATATACATATATAATGTTATACTCGTACATATATAAATGTATTTATACTCAAATGACTTAGCAAAATTAAAAGTTGAAATGAAAAAGCGCGTGGAAAAAAGTGAATGAAAGTGGAAAATAGAAAATATGAAAATTTTCTGTATAAAAATACATTTATGCACATATACATTTATTTTATATATTATATACAGCAGCCTGCCTGTGTATCCATTTACACTGCCGCAAATATGAAGTACCTTCCTTTAATGCGCAGCTTAGTTGTGCGTAAAGTAGCAAATGATTTGCGTTTAATGAGATCGCACTAAGCTCTATTCGCTTTTCTCTATTCTCATTTTTTATTACATGATATTATGCATTTACATTTACTTTTGATTTTATCGTTTTTTACTAGCAAATATGTTTATATATTTTAGTTTGTGTGTGTATGTGTATTAAATAACTTTTAATGACAGTTTTTGCAAGCTCTGTAAACTAAGCAAATAGTTTATTGATTTTGCAGAACTTTTTCATTTCGAGTTTAGTTTGATAAGGTGGAATATGAAGTGTTGAATGAAATTAAAAGTTACTCATACGACGTGGTGTACTATTTATTCATGAAGTTCAGCAGTAATTATTAATAAAAAAATATTCAGTGGATTCCTACTAGTGTGTACTAACCAAAACTGAATTGAATTGGTTTCTTTATAGTTGGAGCTATCATCTCATATTATAGCCTGAAATCAGTCCGTTTTCGGAAATGAAAAAAAAAAGAAAAAAATTTATAACCATTGTTTGAAAATTTTTAAGGTCTTTTTATACATATCTTAAAATTCAAAACAAAAAAAAAAAGAAAAAAAAAAATGGAAAAAAATAAGTTTAATAGTTTTTGAGTGTCCACGCTATATTTCATGGTATTAAAATAATAAACCCTTTGGTGCGACTTTAGTGATTCCCGGCCTCTAATCGTATGAAATCGAAAAAAAACTGAACAAATTTTCCGCTGTGGCATTGCTTGCATAATCATTTGTGCTCCAAAAAAACCAACAAAAAATTAACAAAATTATTGTGTTTTAGGAAAAATGTCGAATTTCACTCAACATTATTTTTTTTTTTTGTTTTTGCCCTTGTAAATCATTGAATGTGAAAATTTAAACGCAACATGCCAAAAAAAAAAAAAACAAAAAAAATTCTTGGCGATTGCATAATTGCTCTCCGCGTAAAAATTCAAGCAAATTTGAATAATGTAGTTTTGAGAAAAATGTGTTTAAACAATAAGTCAATAGAAAAGTCCACGGCTAACATTTTTTAACAAAGAATTTTTTTCTTGAATACAGTGAACCTCCAAATTTCGTTATCATTTTTGTAGTATGATTTTTCCTGTGCTTCGAACTATGCCATCATCTCTTCATCCCATTAAAATTATTCTTCCTAGCGAGCGATTTTTCAAAATCTGAGCAAAGAAAATAATCATTGCGGACCAGATCTGGAGAAAACAGATGGAGCTGATTGAACTGTGCTATTGTATATCAGAAACCTGTAACTCATAGACTCGATATATCGATTTAAAGTTATAACATATTATTTCTATATGCAAATTACATGGTGGTATGAAAAAAAAAATTTAAAATTTCACATTTGATGTGCTCCTTATATTCTTAGTAAATTTTATAGTCCAACGGAATTTAGAAATATTTATCAAACAATTTTTTTTTATGACAAATCAATTGAAATTTCAGATTTTTTTGAATGTAGAATTGAAAGTACTAACACAGAAAAGGCAGATAATTTTGCAAGCAGCTCCTTTTGCAAGTTGACTCCTTTCCGTGTGAGCTTTTGATCCAAAATTCTCTCCATTTGTGAAAAAGTTTAACCTAACATTAAGCTATACATCTGAAATGAGAGCAAAGGCTCGATCAATAACCTCTAAATAAGCGTCAATACAAATTTTCTAAGACCTTAAACCTCCACTTACAACCTGTTCTGGTCTATGATGGTTATTTTTTAACTAATCTAAAAAGTATTAAAAAGGAGATTTTTATTTGTTCCCACATTTGATTGTCATTTTGCGAGTACGAAAAAGCAAATGAATTTATTATGCCTCTAATAACTTATACATTATGAACAAAATGAGAGCAATACATTCACATGGCTTAGAAACATCTACACAACAATACCCAATAACAAATATACACAGGCTTGTGTCAATGTGAATAGTCTCGCAGACCGGAAAGTGTCGTTTGTGCGCCGCCGGTGAGTGCTATCAATGCTTAATCATCGAGTAGCGTACCAAGCGGCCGGAGGAGCAACGCTGCGTGCGCGCAACACTAAATCAATAGATGCTTTAATGGCCAAAAGCTAAATAAACCGTTATCAACATATATGGATTACACCACTAGAATTTGCGCTGCCTGCGAGCACTAAGCACGAAAGGCACTACCTTTGTCAATGTGGCTGTTCAGTGCGGCTGTTAAGTGTGTTAGAGGTGTGCCTCTGTTTCATATGCGTGATTGCGGTCATACGATTTTCGCCACGCGCCATTGAGGGCACTTCGCAACACATTACTACCACAACATACTCTTTTTCTCTCTCTCTATCTCTCTTTCTTTTTAGTCTTTCTAGCTCGTTTTATTACAGCACAGTTTGGTCAACGAATTCTTCTTTCCCATTTTATTTTCTGTCACTTCTACTGTTGGCACTTGCCTGTATTCGCTATCACTCCTCCCTCTCCTCCCTCTCCCCCATCATATACTTCTATGTTGGCGTTGTCATTGTTCAAAACATTTGTTTCCGTTTTAATTTAAAATAATCATAAATTTTCAGCGTTCACAATCATTGGGGAGTGATTTCGCTTGTGATTGTGCCATAGCGGCTGAGAATGGTTATGGCGACTTGTTGGCAGGGTTGTCAGGCGATGTAAATTGAAGTTATTATTTGAGATTTAGTTAACTTGAAAAAGCAAAAAAGAAAACATTTTAAATTTTTAAGTAAATATATCTTTAAAATGTGAGATTTTTTTTATTTTATCCCAATTTTTTAGGGAAATCTTTAGCACTCGGCAACCAAGTAGTGCCATAATTAATGAAGTTTGCAAGTATCTGCAATTTTCTTGTAATACTGCTATCGTTTCTGATGAAATTTACCACAACAAATAAATTTTTAAAATAATAAAGCCCACAGTTAGGCGTAAGCGACCAGTGTTGGTCATTTTGCTAAGTGTTAACACCAAGCCAAAGCCATAAAAATAATACCATTTCACTCACCACCTGCTAAGAATTTGTGTAAGGATATACTTCACTTCCTAACGCTTCAAAGCAAGTATGGAACAAATTGGTATCCAAATATGGTAGAAATCCATTCAACTGGCTCAATCCAGGCCATAATTTTGCCCTTTAAACATACCAAACATGTATTAATAGAAAGGATATGTTACATATTTAAATTTTCTACATTTTTACCACATTTTTTGCCTTATTGTGTCGCAAAAATCTTTCAAATTTCAAGAGCTACTTATACACCATTTATTACCAAATATATAATATTATTAATTTGTATTTTTCTTTACTCACTAACAAGGAGGAAAGTCTCGAGGTCCAAGAAGACTATATGAATAATATAGTATATTTTTAAAGTTTCGTGTTTTCGAACAACATGGCACAGCACTTATAGGGTAAGGCTATTGCCTTAAATTTTAGACTAGTAAAAGCTTTAGAATCCAAGTATCCGCAATTAAAAAAATAAGAAAGGGCTAAGTTCGGTATTTATTGGCCAATATACACAATAAAAATTATACCAGAAGTTTAAAATTTTTATATTATATATACAGGAGCATATGCTACTATAAACCTGATTTTATTTACTTTAAAACCATGTGAGAGCGCTATTTATAAAGTCAACTGGAAGTTCAAACATCTTTTTATTGCGGCTAGTGTAGACATCAGAGAATGGAGTCATGTGTAGAAGTTCTGTAGAAGTTCGTGCAAGTGAGGAAAGTTCTCTCACCGCCACTCCCGTGGAAATGGCTAGAAATAATTCTTTTACATATAGCTCAAACACCTCACCACTTCTAGTCTTTGATCAAGTATCCTCTGGGTTGCCAAAAAACATCCGTTTGAAAGCGAGGTAAAGTGAAAAGACGAAATATCCCACCCCAGGATTGTGCGCTGAATTTGATACCCACCACGTAAAGACACCCCCAATGAAAGGAAGAATACATCTTTGCTGTTTTAAATTCGTCTATAACAGCGTAAATGGTGTGTGCGCCAATAAAGAAGAAAAAGTAGTACAACTATTGACTCCATTTTGCCTTGTTGGAACTCCATACTATTTTCCTTTAAAGATTGTCTTTGAATTTCGACAATATGCCTAAAAAATCAGTTAAAGCCACTGCGGCCCACATGTTTGCTTTCTGGTGACTAAAAAAGCTATGGTCTGATTTCAAGTATATTTTGATGTCAGATAGCTTACTTTATTGGAAGTATTTAATTGCCTAAGGTAAAGTGAACAATTTATCTGAAATTTAAAATTTATATATATGATTTGAATTCGTTCATCTTCACAATTTAACATTCGTATGTTTCGTCGAAATCATGTAATGCACCTAACTTTGTTAAAATTAATTGATTACTTTCTGAGATTCAGAATTTCACCTACAGGTGGGCGATACCACGTACATTGTCCAGCTTTGAACCGAACTCCTGTTGAACCCTGCATTGTCATTTCGGGTTTGAAATTAAATGTTTCTGACGAAATTATTTCTTGAGTTGTCATCCTTTGAGTATATTTTAACCTCGCATTATACGGGGAGTGGGCATGGTTATCATCTGATTTAACCCATTGTGACAGCAAAAAAATAAGTATGCCACAAACTTCTTTTCGTCAAGTTGAGTTAGTTGAAATACATAGGTCTAGTGATTTGTGAGGTGCATTCCTTAAAGTTATTAGAATGCGAGGTCATGCCCACTTTTTCAAAATATTCAGCCCATGCCGATTTTTATCTTAATTTTGATCTCGGCTATAGTTCTGTACATGCTTTCGTTTAAGGACAGTTTGCGGACGCGGCGGTTGTCCGATTCTGTCCAACTGCAATGCCAAGCCCCTGGAATGTCAAGGAACGCGTGTAGTAATCTTCATCAGTATATATCAATTCTTAATTCCAGTTATCGCTTGCAAGGACGGATACACAGAAATCTTACTCGGAATTCGACTCCTATCATTATTCTGACTTTTTATATATAACTATAACTATCTTCTTTTGTTTCAGGTGTAATCAACAACCACTTGGTGAACAAAACTATGAAATTCTGTAGCACAAAAAACCAGGGGTAAAGAAGAGGATAAGCAGGCATTTAATCGAACGTGGTGAAGTCTAGAGGACTGTCGGGTTCTTGGTAGACGTAGACGAATGATTCATGGCGATAATGGAAGCCTACAGCATGCTTTAACCGATCCGGTGCATTTGAACTACCTAGTTTACACAGCCGTCATTCGCCGCATATTGTGAAAGATTGCATATGTGCTGAACAAAATCGACTATGATGAACTCCAGAGCTGATAATGGAAGCCCAGTCAGAGTGTCTCATAAGCGATCCGTTGGTAAGTTCAATTTAGTAACCATTACTATGCATTTATTCACCTAATTAAAATTATATGTGCACTCCATTAATATCAACGAAATCATTTTATTATCCTGCCAACATGAGCATTTTTCACACTTCCATAGCTTAAAAAAGTACTCGAAAAACTAATTTTTCACAGCACAACAACGGCGCTTATTTAAATACTTAAAGAAGCATTAAACAAATTTACGAGATAATGTTTAACTCAACGGCTGTGACAAATATGCGCGCAACACGCACGCAGCAGAAACTCGGAAACAAATACAAACGCTCAGACGTGCGCACCTACAAGACGAAGCAGCGAGTGCTACGCGCTTACAGCAAGCTAAAAGCTATGCAGCGCAGCAAATGAAGCGAGCAACCGAGATATTCAGCCACCGAAAAAGCAATAAGACATTGTTCGTGTAGAGTGTGGATACGTTTCTGCTAGCGACTAATGCGCTGGGAGTCACCATGGCACACTTGAGCTACGCTGTTGCTTAGCGAAAGACAGTCGTGTCTTATTTTTGTAAGTAGAAGTGAGTTTAAGTGTATGCTTCTGTAACCAGGCACATCTACAGCGCATAAAGCGTTGTCTAAGGCCGGCGGAGTTTCAAAGTTACGTGCCACACACACGCATCAACACAAACATACTCATTTTTTGGCGGCTCGTAAGTTTAGTCATTCTCCTTTAATGTTGCTTTTCGTGCGCGCTTTATCTACTTCATTCACTACGATGCCCACTAAATTCTGCTTTGCGCAAGTATATACAATTTATTTGCCACCATAGGGTAGTGCCAGGTCGCGTGTCGGCAACGATGAATTCTGCTTTTCGTACTTCGTATCGCTTGCGCTCGCTTCATGGTTGCGCTGCCGCCGTTGTCATGCTTGCTTGTAGTTGTGTTAGTGCTGGCCTTGCCGGCAAAGAGTTATGCGCGCAATTTTCTTCAACTCACACAAACTCCATGCGCGTATTTTCTAACGTGCGTGTGTGTGTGTTTTTGCATTGCCTGTGCTTTCACCAAAAATATATATGACCAGCTATAACTAATGGCTGCTTAAAAGAAATGCAAGTGTATTCGTATAAAGGAGCGGCACATAAGCAGCTCTTTAGAACTTTTATGCTACTCTCGCGGAAAATAAGTATATTTTGAAGTGATTTAGCAGCTTTTTTAAGTAAACTCATGAAGTTCTTTGTGAGAAGCTGTAGCTTTTTGAGTGTGTGTGGCAAATGCAGTGCATGTAAGGCAAATGAAATGTAGGTGTTTGTGTGCTAGTACATATTTATGTGTTTGAGCACTTTAAGCGCGCAGTGAAAGTGCGGCAACTTTGTTTGGCTCAGTTTTATATTAAGAATGAGCAATTTTTCTTTTCCAATAAAAGTTGCTCATACGCCCTGTAGATGCTGCAGAATGTGTAGTGCGCACAATTAGTCTGAATTATTTGTGATTTAAATTTTCTAAGAATTTTAATTTAATTCAGCACAGACTTTCACCTAAACCAACGATACAATCTCCGTTTAGATGGGACTCCTATAGCATATATCGGCCATACAAATCGAACGTTCAAACTCAGGTCTTTATATATAAAGCATTTTTATATGACCTGATATCTTCACGAAATATGGCATGGGTTATGAAGCACAAAAACCCTTTAATATACGAAGAAATTGTTTAGATCTGACTACTATAGCATAGAGCTGTCATACAAGCTGATCAATATAGCTTCAGCTCTCGTATAGAAAACTCTTATATTTTACAAGATTTCTTCATAAAATATGACATGGATTAATATCCACAATAGCAATGCAATCTCCGAAGAAATTGTGTAGATCCGACTACTATACCATATAGTTGTCATACAAAAACGCCGATCAGACTTAAGGTACAGATATTTTTATACCCTTTTGTGGTATAAGAAATGCACCTATATTTTATACCCTCAAAACAGTCAAAGCTAACGATTTTTTTGGTTTATTATACTTTAAATACGTTTATAAATACTTTTACATATGTATACTCGTATACTACTTTTAAATATTACTCATACGCCATGTCACTTCGAAATAAATTTGAAGCTATTAGTGTTAGTATAAATAAAAATTTATAAACTTAGAATATTGATGCAAAAATATTTAATTCTACAATAATTTATCTACTGAGATATATTTTATGTACTATGGAGAATGTGTGAAGCCGTCGACAATCATTGTGCCGTCAATTTACGTAAGACAGATTGCTTGCGACAATGATTTTACTTTCTAGAGTTGTGGTTTTCATATATTCTTTCTACAGTTTCCATGTATTATTATTTCAGTCAACATATATTCTGTTGTACCGTTGAATCTTCCTTATGAGAACATTAGTTGCTCATCCGCCATGTACTACCAATATTAATGTACTGTCGCGACGATCAAGGAAAGCTTTCTGTTTCCTTCAACTTCTTTTAATAAGAAAATTTCATTGCATAGCACTTTTGAAGCAAAAAAATATAT
>NW_017537156.1:4103813-4126383 GCF_001853355.1 Bactrocera latifrons
ACTGTCGCGACGATCAAGGAAAGCTTTCTGTTTCCTTCAACTTCTTTTAATAAGAAAATTTCATTGCATAGCACTTTTGAAGCAAAAAAATATATATTAAACTTTGACTAATAAATATTGTATTCCCTTTTTGATAACATCGTGTATTGGCATTCAAAATCAGTGAAACTTAATTTAAAGATTGCTAGCGGAATAAGCTACTCCCTCTGAATTACTACAACTGAATTAAGATTCAAAAATCGAATTTTTATAATTTTTCAAGATTGATCGAAAAAATATAATAGATCGCGCAAYCGTAGCTGATTTTACAGAATATATAAAGAGCTAAAAATTGTTCGACACACAGAAATCGCAGTTATTTTGAATGGATGACTTTTTATTCGAAAATATTGCACTCAAAATTAGCAAAATTTAAGAAAAGTAGACACAAGTCGAGAAATATATACGATTGCTTTCTTAATAATTAATTTGTAGCTATTAGCAAACTAGTTACTCAAATACTCATAAAGAAGACAGGCTATTTTGTAGAGAAGGCCTCCCTTTAGTTGCCGTATAAGCTGACTTCAGCAGCATGAGCTTGGTCGCAATTGTTTAAAGTGTCGCTTTGTAGCCAGCCAATTCTGACAGCTGTAGTTCACAAGCGAGACTCACACATGCACACACATTGATAAGCAAGCGCAAGCATGCCAACGCAGTTTTCGTCTGCGTCAAGCAAATACACTCAAGAAAGTAAATAAACATTGCATATGGCTGAAGTGCACTAAAAGCGGAAAGCAAGCAAGCACACATACACACACTCGCACATGCCTATACCCACATGTATGCCTAAACAAACATGACAGACAGAGAGCGATGTGAGTGTAAACAAACAGAGTGCACCACTTGCACCAGGCACATGTATGCATGTGTAAGTGAATAACAGTTAGCCAACGTAGCAGACAGTAGACGCACGGCAGACAGAACGCTGACAAAGGTGCGAGGATGGCAGCGGGGCAGTGCGAGATCGCAAGGCAGTTAAACGAGCCACAACTGCCGAGCTCTAAAACCGGGGTGAATGCCAGGTAGATTGCAGTAGCTTTGGTGGCAGCTGACGTTCAATTAATTTTTTTTTTTTGTTTCTGAGAATTTAAGCGACTGCAACGCATTTCAAACGTGCAACACAAGCGCAAGAGTTGTGCGCCAACTCATCAAACGCAGTAAAAATGAATAAACGCATAGTTGGGAAAAGACAGCTGAGCGCTGATGATGCGCTGCGGAATATGCCAAGGTGTACGCTGAGTGCGCCTGAGTGTAGGCAACAGCAGTAGCTTAGAGCCACGCAGTCGAATGGAAAGTGGATGAAGTAAGGTCGCTAAATGCTCGTAAAGTTGAATTAAATATAGCCTCTGGATTTGCCAACGCTATTTACCTAACGTTAATGAAGTTGAGCATTTTTGCTTTTAGTCGTTTTTCTTGCACACTCTCGGCATTCTTTACAATTTAAAGTCAAATTCCGGCGTCTGCTAACGGCTGTCAGGACAGGCAAATATGAAATAAAACACAAAAAAGCAACAGCGCCATGGAGAATTTGCGCGTGTACAAAAATAAATCCAACAAAAAACAAAAAAAAAAACAAGATATGCAAAAAGTAATTAGTGCGCTCAAACGCTCAACAGTTGAGAAATGAGAATTTAAATGGAAATAAAACATGGCGAAAGGCAAAAAAGCACTAAAAGAAATTACAAAAACACTGAACACTGCAAATTAAAAGAGAAAGCAATGGTGTGAAACTTGGCAGAATGGGTATTTAAATACGAATAAAAATTATATGAATGGACAAAGAATTAAAATAAATAAAATGAAAAATAGAAGCACGCACACAAAGCAAGTGTAAAGCAACTGTTTGAGCCACAAAGAAATCGGGGTAAAAAATTGCAAATCAAAAACGCGAGTCAGGAAGTAATTATCAACGCAGAAATGGAAACGAGCGCTTGAGGCTTAAATTAAAAAGTAAATAACATTAAGACTTGAAAGATAATTATCTAGCAAACAGAAGACCGTGAAGGATAAAAATGGCGATGGCGATGGCATAAGGCGGCCGCATGAAATATGCTAGGTCAGCAAAATGCCTTAAGGAAATTTACAAAAAAAAAAAAATTATATTATTTTGGCAATGCTTGTTGGGTAAGAAAAAATATTTTCGGAGCGCAAACAAAAAATTGATTAGTTCTCGGCATTATTTTAGTCTTAATTATAATTTCTTTGAATTTAAGTATTTTGTAAACACAGGCTCATTAGAGTGGCTGTTTTACTGAAGTTTCGTAAATAAAATAAGAAAGGGTAAAAAATAAGGTAAGTTCTCAAATAAAAAACTAGACTGTAACTTTATTTGGTTCGGTCCGTTTGTATGGCAACTATATGCTATGGTCTTCCGATCTATAAAAATCTAATCAGTTATTGTAGCATAGATTTATGTTACAGTCCATACCAAGTTTTGCAAATATTTCTCGTCAAATGAAAAGTTTTCCTTACAAGCGCTTAATTCCGGCCGT
The DNA here is from genome assembly GCF_001853355.1 of Bactrocera latifrons. Lineage (NCBI taxonomy): Eukaryota > Metazoa > Arthropoda > Insecta > Diptera > Tephritidae > Bactrocera > Bactrocera latifrons. Next base: position 4,106,345 of record NW_017537156.1, read on the forward strand.
TCAGTTTATATGACAGCTATAAGTTATATTCGCTCATTCCGAACATTTTCTCCGGGGATTACTCCGTTGTCTTGGACAAATACCCATGCCAAACTGCGTGAAGATATCTTATCAAATGCAAAAGTTTTTCACTCAAGGGTTTGATTTTGATCGCTTAGTTTGTATCTAAGTTACAGGCAAAATTAGTCCGATCTGAACGATTCCTTCTAAGGTTATACCAGTGCTTTGGGCAATAAGCCGTACAAAATTTCAATAAAGGTATCTTGTCAAACAAAAAGTTTTACATACAAGAACTTATTGGGGATCGCCTTACTTTGTATGGCAATTATACAATTACCATTATAGCTTCGAAAATAGACCAGCCTTTTGAGGAGAAAAGAACGTTATGAAAGTATCAGACCGATGTTTCACAAACTGAAGGCCTAGTTCGCATATATATTATATAATTTGCATGTTTATATACATTTTAAATGGTCTCGGACGCTTTCTCGTGGATTTTACAAACTTCGTGGCAAACTTCATGTACCTGATTAGCGTATAAAGATATATAGTATTATACTTATACGATTCATTGTTCGAATTGCCATAGAGTTGAAATTGTCGTTGAAAATTCTCTCTAAAAATTGCAATGACCAATCGGAATCAAAGAAAAAGCTCGGTTAATTATGCAATGCATGAGTCTCCGCATGACACTGACCACCTCTTTGCATGCCCAACCAACCCCACCCATCTAACACCCCTTTCCCTTTGGTCCGACCCCGTCGAAACAGCACGTTTCCTGGGCCTCCCGTTAGATGACACCGACGACAACACTGATAACCCTCACCATCCCAACGGGGACTGATAATCGTTACAACAACAACAACAAAAAGCTCGGTCTATAGTATTACACAAAGGTACAGATATTGCTAAATTCAAATATTGTTACGATTCGCGATTAATTTCGCTAAAAAATATACTTTATGAGAGCCGAGGAATGTATATTTTCCTAAATTTCATCAATCATTTTCTGATGCTATAATAGTAATAGACAGATAATCACAAAATCATCATTAAAGCGAATTCCGAAAAATATATTTTGCTTTTTCTTTGCATAATTATTAGGTTATTATTCTTCTCTGCAGCTAATAAATGGTAAGTGTCTTCGCTATGCAAGGTAATTGCGGTGTGTAACATAGTTAAAATTAATTCGAATCTGTTTGCGTTGCTGAGTAAGAAAGATGAGACTAAAGTTTAAAATGTGTACCAAAGTGCGTTCGATTGCGCAGTATTTCTTCGTCTTACGTTTAATGCAGGACCGTTATGCGAATTATTTCATAATATATAATATTCCAGCTATGAAAGACAAAAACATTTTAGTGCTGGCTGTGTTTGAATTCAATTTCAGAACACAGCTGAGATAAGAATAAATCAAACCTCAACATGAAATTCTAACATATGTGAGGAAAAATTTTAGCATCTTTACTTTTCAGGGATAAATTTAATTTGTGGATTGAGAAACCATTCAAACGATTGAACTGACTTCACAACACTTCATTAAAAGGATAGGAGAATTTGTATGATAAAACTTTAGATATTTCGAGATAAATACCGATGGTTGCCTCAATCTTCGGATATGTATGGCGATCTTGCATCGGTAGTTTCCGGTACAATAATTGATTTTGGACGACTTTTACGAAATTTGTTTTGGAGTGATCGATGAACTCGATTGAATGCACCATGCCCTCGACAACATTAGTGCAATTCCACAATGCGTCAACTCGTATACAAAATTGTACAAAGTAGTCGTGCGAAAATGTTTGGGATTTGATTTAATTCTTGGCCGGGACGAGTATTTTAAGTGACTGTAAACTAAGCAAATAGCGCTCGTATGTTAAAAAATTTCAAGCTTTACCACAAAGTTGTGAATTGCCAGGTTATATCCGTAACATTAGGGTTATCAAATATCCCTTACATATAAGCAGAATATGAAGAAATTTAACGGAGGATCATTTGTCTCCGAGTAAACACTCAAGTAAATTTGAAAAATGTAGTTTTGATAAAAATGCGTTCAAAGATTAATTTAATTGAGCGACTATAATTTGGAAGGCTTAACTCAAAAACTTTTTAAAAATTTGAAGTGGTTAAATATACTATGCACTCGAAAATAAGGACATTAATTAAATTTGCATAAAAAAATTATAAAGTAATATATTTAAAATGGATAGTAATTACTAAAAAGTCCAACTATGATCAAGAATTTTAAATGTTTGCTTAGAAGCTTGGAATACCCAGCATCTTGATAATTTAAGAATACTGTAAAACAAATTAATTCTGCAAACACAGCCAAGCTTCGTTTATTTCAATTAAAGTACATTACGAAGAGTGTGCATAGAAATTAAAAAATAATAGAAATTTTAAAAGAATAAACAGAAGAAATGCAAATAAAGCAACGCAACTCCGGAAGGACAAAGAAAAAAATTCAGGTAAATAAGCTGCCATCTTTATTGTCAACGCCAGTACACTTGCTAAGCTTACACAATATCAGAGGAGGAAATATTAAAAAATAGGTAACGGTATGCAGGCGCAAGGTTTGTGGGGCCTTCGTATAATTGCAACGCCACAGGCTCATTTACAAAGCGCAGTGCACGAGCCATTGCCATTATCATAGCAGCGACCCATAAATCCGGCTCAGCGGGCAAATGGCAGAAAAGAAGTAAATAACAAATGAGAAAATAAACTAAGAAAATATCAAACAGCGCACAAGAAAAAAACATAAACTAAAAGGAATGCAAAGGACAAATGTGTGCCAAGATGATGGCACAAAAAAAAAAAAAAAACAATGAGAAAGGAAAAAAGAACAAACAGAAAAAAAATAAAGGAAATAAATAAAACAAAGCGCGCAAATAGCTGCAAGCGGTACTATTTTAAATTTTAGTTTTTGCTGTTGTTATTGTCATTGCTGGCTATTTGCCGCTTACCTTCAGAAAAAATAAGCCACCTGCCGGCAGCGTAATCCTGTGGGATCCGGGCAGTATTTTCAGCGGCACACCATCCTTAAACCACTGTATTGTGGGCGTTGGTGAGCCCTCTGCTTTGCAATTAAGTGTCGCCGGTTCGTGGCGCGGCACCGTCGTATCTATCGGATGCTCGACTATCCGTGGCGGATGTGAACCTGCGAACGAAACGAAAAGAAATGAAAAAAATATTTTAATGCAAGCGGCGGCATTCTTATGTGCAAATGTTAATATAAAAGAAGGGAAGTAACGGTAAAACGCAGTGATGCACCTATGAAAGTATATACATATGCGTGTATGTGTGGAGTAAAGATGGCGCAAAGCGCAGCACTTTGAGAGAGAAAGCAGTAGATGAGGCTTAAAGCAGTGCGAGTCTGCTGCTTTACCCTAACGGTTGCCAGAGCATACTATTTTTATGCACTTTTTTCTTGTTTTCTTCAGATGGCTTCGCAGGAATTATAAACTTAATGCGAATTGCAAATGATCGCAATGCAAATTGCCAACTGCATTTCAGCACTTCCTTTGCCGCGCTAAGCTGCTGGTGGCATCAGCGAACTGATAGCTTGCCATCTCTACCCCCACATCATCTCAGCGCCCGTATATGTGGCAGGCCACATGCGGCACTGAATGCCACCACAGCGCTGACTTTCTCTTTAAGGACGCACATGCTTAAGCAAATGAGCACTCACATGCGTTTGTTTATTTATTTTACTTTTTTTTCCTTTTCGCCCACTTATTGTTTTCATCATCCTTATCCCCTTTTTATATATTTCCAGCATTGTAGTCTTTCACTCGGTTACGAATTCCTTTGCTGGCAACATTCTACGCGTTGCTCGTCGCACATTTGAGTGTCTCATTCAAGTGCTTTGCAACATGCCACATGCTGCATGCTTTGTATGTGTTGCTCGCGTATTTTTAAGGTGCATTTTCAACGTTTCCGCTTAAGTTTGCATTTGAATGAAGAATATCTTCACACATATGCGTTTCCAATTAATCCAACCAAATGCCCACAGACGCCCCTGCAGCGCTTCTACTAGCGGCATGTGTTATGCTGAAGTACACTTGAGACTTAAGTGTGTATATTTTGTATTTTGCGCTTTAGTGCTTTCCAATTAAAAATAAATTTATATCCGGCTTGTAGTTAAAAAAAAAAAAATATATATCTTGATACTGTAAAAGCTTTAGAAGCTCATGCTGTATATTAGTATCACAGAAATGATGTTATTTGTGAAATATTTGCAGACGTTCAAATCCCAATAATAATACAAATGTTCCTAATAGTTTCAATGACATTCATAATAACAGCAATAATGTCAATGCCAATATCAATACCAATACCAATAACAATACCAATAACAATACCAATAAAAATACCAATACCAATAACAATACCAATACCAATACCAATACCAATACCAATACCAATAGAAATACCAATCAGTATCGTCATTAACAGAGCCCATTATCCATACAAAATTTAAAGAAATATTATAACAAGTATTGATACAATATTGACCAATACCAACACCCAGCATTACCAATACTTATGTCAGTATCATTACTAATTTCAATACGAATATAAATCTCCATTATTTTTCCCAATATGATGGCATTACCAATACCAATTTATATTATATTAAATATAAGAGAAGATCATACAACAACCTTCAACTTCACTGAGGAGATTGTACTAAATTGGCTCGCTTTGGACTTAATATCGACTCAACCAATACAGAAAGTCCCGTGATCACTTCTAGTAAGTAAGAGTGAAAGAAAGAAAAGTTTTGATAGTCTATAGGATAGAGAGGTGAAAAAGCAGAGCCCGGAGTGAAAGAGAGTATCGAATGGTTTGAGAGTCATTAGAGAGCTTGAGATGAAGAGCTAAAAAAACGTTTTCCGTAAATTAAAAGCTAAGCATGAAATAAAGGAAGAAATATCTTAAGAGTTAAAAAAGAGGTAGTGAATGAGTGCGAACATGAAGAGTGGGCGGAAATTGAGATAAATAAAAAGGCTTCTGGTTCTCTCCTTCTACATATGGCAGGTAGACAATATTGATAAATCACTTTAGAAGGAAAAAAATTATATTTTCTAGTGAAAATTTATTGAKACCTGCCTTAGCAATTACATCTTTTACCCTTAATTCTTACTGCATGTAACCCACTTTCATTTTGAGTTACTCTACTTTTATGAACTTTGGCTTGCATATTAAGTGCATGCTTAAGAAATCGCAGTTAACTTTCTCCTATTTAGCATTCTTACRACAGCAATCTGCGATGCTTATAAAAAGTATATGGCAACCAATTTAGCAAGAATGTTTCATGCAGAAAAGGCATACAAGAATTCAGCATTTTCTTACTACGCCCTTTTGTCAACTGCGCCAGTTCTCCAGTTCTTAACAATTCACATTTTCGCTATAAAATAGCTTGCCACATTGTCCTTTGTCTCGTTTGCGTATAAAGTTATGCATTGTTGGCATTACACAGTTTATATTCTTTGTAAATTTAGTGTGGCACGCGCGCGTTGCCAACACCTGGCAAACAACTTGCAACAAGCGTTATAAAACGCTTGGCTTGACTTCAGCTGAGTGCTTGCAACATTGCAACGTGCAACGCGCACGAAAAGTGGCTAAAATTGTACGCCGCTAAAAGGCGGCAACTCGTCCGTCCTTGCTTCCTTCCKTCCAACCGTGAGATGATAAACAAACTCGCACAAAATTGCTGCCCCGCTAAGTTGTGAAAAATTGTAAGGGGCAAGCTGGCGCGCACGAGCGCATGAATTTAACACAAACTTCTTTGTTGCATGCAAGCGTTTGCAGCGRCGGGCTGAACGGCGGCTAAGCACCGAAATAATTGTCAAAAGGTGGCAAGAGTAAACAAAGTCGACACGCGACTCAACAACGGACAGCCAAGKCAAACGAGCCGCAGCGCAATTCTTCAAGTGGATTTTTTGTTGCATTTGCACATTTTTGTTATTTTTGTTGTTCTTTTTTTTTTGGTGTTTGCTATTTTTAACTATAACTTTCTTGTTTGTAAATAATATTTACACATAATTTATATTTTCATAGCCACGGCCTTTGTCATGTAAATTATGGGCTGGCCGAGGCGTTGGTGCCTATGGTGAAGAAATGAAAAACAAAGTGGCAACATTTTCCTCAACTTTTCTGCGAAAGTTTTCGCTTGTCACGCAATGGCGCGTGGAGTAAAAAATTGCAACGCATTGAAGGCCGCAAGCATAAAAGAAAATGTAAGAAAATGCTAATGYTTATAATTTATGGAGCATGGGCGCTCGGCGCAACTAGCTTAACTTGATGAGCGCAATCGCGTTTAGCAAATCAGCTTCTTTGTAGGCGCTCATTAATTATTGTGTGGCTGAGTGATTTGCAAGGCCAAGCTGCACAGGAACTAATGGGTTAAAGTGAAAATTACTGTTATGCAGAGTTGCGTTAAATAAAAAATTCAAATGGAGTTGAACAAAGAAGAAAACTTAAGACATGATGGGCTACAGGGGTTATAAGAGAGAGGCTGCTCATTTGGAATTTTTTGCCTTCTTCATGCTATGAACAGGGTGTGCTAAGAAAATCAACTCCAATAGAATATATCTAATATAATCTTAATCCTTTTCACTGCATTAAGGGGGGAACTTGCGTTAGAAGCTTCAAAAAATCCATTTTTTTTTGCTTGCTTAAGTCTCTTTAGCTTTTATCGAAGAATATTGTTGAAGATAGAAGGAAAATAGTGACCGAGTATCTAACAGATATATGAGCGCTTGAGCAGCAAGCGAAAACGATTTTGTATCCAAAAAAWTTTCGGCTAATGTTTAAATTTATAACTATAAACCTTAGAAATGTCGCTTTAATCAACTATTTCTTTCCTTTCCAAAAAAATCCTCAAAAAATCAATGTTTTCAAACTTCTGTAGCAGGCTCCCCCCTTAAGAAGAAGCCGCTTTTTGATCACACCTATAGTATATATATAGCAGGCGAGTTCATAAGTAATWCGAAACTAAAATAAATATGAACTACTGCTTCCAGTTAGTATGGTAAATTAAGCACTATTTGACTATCTAGTCAAACTTGATCCTGGTAAAACCGGAGTGTTTTCAGCATATAACAAAYCCACTGAATTCACTTTGCTTGCTCATATAATGAAATTGTCTTCCTCCTACACACTTTGTACCACCCTAATTTAGAATATATTTTTCCTGACTCTTATTTTTCTAAAATGCAGTCTTTTAAACTAAAGGTAATTGTAATATCGACAAAATGGAGTCAGATGTAGCTAATTTTAGTTGAAAAGCAGGAAGACAATACGAAAGGTATCAAACATTACCCAATCAACCATGCTAAGTATAATATCGATTATTTGACCCAAAATTAAAAATTATTACTTTAGTGTTTAGTGTTAAACACTAMTYATAAACTCTGGGTTTAACGATGAAAGAAATTATCCCAATTTCAGTCCAAAATTAAAATATACGTCTAAAAATGGTGTTTAACCTTAAACTCYACTTATAAACTCGGAGTTAAAAGATGAAAAATTATCTGAGTTTTGTTTCATAATTAAAAAAAAGGCCAGAAATTGTGCTTTAACATTAAACACCACTATCAAACTCGGAGTTTAAGRATAAAAAATATTATCCAAGTAATGGCTTAAATTAAAAAAGCCACCACTTTGGTGTTTAACATTAAACCCTGCTCATAAACTCCGAGATTAACGATCAAAATTTTGGAGTAAAATTAGAAATGGGATCATCAATTGGTGTTCAACCTTCTCTAGCTTTATAATAAAGAAATGGTCCGAATTTCCGTGTAGAATAAGAAAATGGACCAGTACCGCTAAAACTTCTCATTATTTAAGCGTAAAAGTAGAAAATGGACCAGAAATTTTGTTTATCCTTAAACAACACTYATGAACTCGAAGTTTAAAGATAAAATGCTCCGAATTTCCCTAGATTTAGAAAAGAAACTAGAAGTTGGTGTTTAACATTAAACAGCACATATAAACACGGAGTTTATAAACCAAAATTTGTATAATCATAAAATTCGAGTTCACAGTAAGTACTTAAATAAACCCCACTGTTATGAGATGTAGACGGGAGAGGCTAGCCTAAAAGTAAACTAGACACTTGATCATTCTTTCGAAATTTTTATAAAATATCTCCACTTTTAATCAGCAAAAATGTTAAAATTCTCGTACAAGTTAGACGCTGAGTTTCGAAAAACACCACAAATGGAAATACCTGGCAGTAGCTTGTGTACCTTAAATCTTGAACTCTTGTTTTTACTTTTTTTGAATATTTAAAACACAATTCTGACTTGAAAAGTAGCGTTTGGGCTCAGAAATAATTAAGCATTATTCATTAACTCCACACATAAATGAATGTAGTGTGAAGATAATAAATTGGGTTTGCAGCGCGACCCAAGGCCAAATGCCGCTAATGACGCTAATTGTGCCACAAATTGTTGCAATTAATGATAATGTATAGCTATACTTGTACACTGCATATATACGAATATTTCCGCTTTAATACTAAGTCCAATAGTTTCAACAAATTAGTCTCTATCGGACTTTTACTTCAAAGTGATCGCATTCAAAATGGCGCTGGACATATTTGCGCTTTGTGCGCGTTTCAACTATCAACTCATACGCTACCTCTTCTTCAACAATTTGTATTACAACAAAAGCACGCGAATGCTTGAGATTAGAGCACGTAATCGTTACGTCCTACTACCAATACAATTTGCAATTACTCTTATCGTCGCCGCATACGTTTTATTTTTAATTGCAATGGTATTGTTTATTTTCACAAAATATATGCRAGAGCCTCAACAGTTCTCGGATGTAAAAATTTTTACCATGTATTACATGTTGGTGATATTCATCGTGCATATAAGCAGTTTGACGACAATTTTCTATCAAATGCAATGCAAGGAAACCAGTCAATTTTTGAAACGGTTTTTCAATCAGTTGTTCGAAATACAAGCCAAAATTTCGCAGCTTTGTGGCGAGCAGCAAGGGAAACTTGAATCTCGCAGATTCTTATTGCTGTTATTTAAATATGTAGTATTGCTTGTAGCTTTAATAGCATCTGCTCGCACCTTCCACATCATACTCCTACATATTTTTATCTTTCCGCTCTTTGAGCTCGCTTATATCGCGAATTATGTGATGATTTTGAGATTGCTAATGTTACTGGAATATTTGCTCAGCTGTATTAAGCAGCAAGCGGAGAAACAAGTGGCGAGCGGAAGAGCTGATTGCACAGCTGAATGTCAGCGAATCAACGAAGCGCTTCGTGGCGCACTCGATTTACGTGTACGTTCTGAAAAACTGCTTATGAGTTTTGTAGCATATTTCGGTTGGTTCGAGAAGCTGCTAGTGCTTGACAATGTATTATGTGTCTATCTCAGCAAAGAGTTCATTATGTGTGTCATTTATCAGGGTGCCGTTTCGGGCGCTCTACTACCAATGGTGGTCAAATATATTTTGAACTTGTTGCTCATTGGCACGATCAGTGACACGTTCATGGATTTGGATGCAAAACTCAACACTTACTTGACTATACTTGTGGCAACATTGACGCGGCGTCGTGGAGTATGCGGAGAGTGCGCTAAGTTGAAACGTGTGGTGAGTAAAGGTGTTTTCATATGTCAATATTTATAATAATTTTATAATTCCATTTTCAGTTGGATATTTACTTCTGTGGCAAAAATTTGCGTACCAATCGTATTGCCATCTTTCGTGGACTTTATTGGTCGAGAGAGTATGTTTTCGAACTGCTGCATCGKCTCATTTTATTTGGCGTTAGTATGGCCCAACTTGAAGTAATGAATCATAATACTTGTAGATTTCATTAATAAATATGTATGTGTGTATTGATGTTATTGGTCCAAAGCATATTTACAACCGGAAGTGGAAATATTAGGTGTGCCCTCAAGTTTGTAATATGTAGAAAGAATCGCCTTAGATCCTATAAAATGTATATATAAAGGATTTCCGTAGCAAGCTGTGTCGATGGAGCTATGTCTTTTAATGTGTCAGTATGGCTGTACGTTTGTCTGTATATCAYAGCGCAAACTGGTCCCAAAGTTTTTGAAATATCAATTTGAAATTTTRCACACGTYCATTTCTCAGCAAAAARCTGCATATTTGTCGAAATGGCCGATATCGTACCACTATAGCATGCAGCTGTCATACAAACTGAACGATCGGAATGAAGTGGTTGTATGGAAAACCTTTTTGTTTGATCAGATATCTTCCTAAACTTTCGCACAGATTATCACCGCAACCATGGTAATAATCTCTCAAAAACTTTTTCAGATCGGACCAATATAATATATAKCTGTCATACAAACTGAACGATCCGAATTAAGCGTTGTATGGAAAACTTTTTTATTTGAAAAGATATCTTCATGAAATTTCTCTTGAGTTGTTGTCTAAAACAACTGAGTAATCTCTCAATAAACTGTTSAGATCGGACCATTATAGCATATAGCTGSCATACAAACTGATTGATCAAAATGAAGCTCTGATATGGAAAATCTTTTTATATGTCAAGATATCTACAAGAAATTTAGCACAGATTACCACTTAGGGCAGCACTACAATCTATAAAAAAATTATTCAGAKCGGAACACTATAGCATATAGCTGCCATACAAACTAGTCAGTCAAGTTCAAGTTTTTGTATGGAAAACTCATTTATTTGTGAASATTATTAAAAGGCTTCGGATCAACTGTTATAAAATTTTCATGTACCGTTATTTTCTCACATGTTGCAAGTGCGTAACTCAAATATGCTTTGCTTTAATGTCAATGTAAAAAGATCAATTACAACCTAGAGGCATGTCGCTGCAAAATAATTAAAAAATAGCAAGCTGTTGACATTTTAACTACTGTAAAATTGTGCGCTTAAACGATAAAATCTACATGCGAGCGAACAAACACACACATACACATACGAGCAAACATAGCATGGCACGTTTGTGAACGTAGCAATTACTGTAGCATCGTCATAAATGTTGTTGCAACAATGACAACAAGCAATTCGGCGTCACATACGCACGCATATGAGTATAGAAGAGCACTCACACACACATAATACGAGTAWCACACACACACACACGCATGTACTCAAAATTTGCTGCATATTTTATTGTGAACGCCGAGCACAATCTGACCAGCGGCTATTCCTTTTCCGCAGCGGCCGTAACGGTTGCAGCGCTGCACACACACGCATGCAAATGACCCGTGTGATCAACGCGCACCGCTAGTGGCTTTGACAGGCAAATCGCTGCGCTGCTTGTTGTTATTTCTGCTGCTGCTTGTAGTTGTTGTTGTTCAATTTTATTATTGCTGTAGTTGTTGTTATTATTGCTGTTGTTGCTATGGACCTTATCGCAAATGCTGGTGCATGTTGATGCCGCCCTTCATTTTCGCTTGCCACATTTGTTTTTGTGACAACAACAACAACAACAATATGCGCGCAACAACACTTTATGTTATGTAATGCAATGTCAATTACAATTACAATTACTCGTGCAACATGCGCAGCTGAGCGGTGCGAAAATTGCTGCTGCCATGAATACTAGCAGCTGCAATAACAAAAACAAGAGCGGCGACAGTTRGAAGAATGAGAGCAGCAAAAGCGGCCGTAATGATAAGGACAACAACAACATTATTGACAACAAACTCTACATCAACAACCACATTGCCAGTAAAATGTGCATAAACAACAACAACAACATGCAACGACCAGCATAATTGAAATTGTTGGGCTGACATGTTGTTGTTAGTGCAAATTGCACGTAAATATACGGCTGATGGCTTGCATGCACGCTTCCATATATGTACATGTGTGTGTGTGTGTGTGTGTGTGTGTGTATGTGTATGTAATCATTGCTGCTACAACTGTGTGTTGCATGGCAGTTGCCTTGACTCCATTACACGACAGTTGCTTGTTTGCTGGTCATTTGGCCCGAAGGCTTAAAACGGTAACTGCTTTGTTTGTTGTTTGTTGTTGTTGTTGCTGTATGTTATTTTTCGCTTTCATTTCATTTACTGTTGCATATTATTTCAGCTGTTGTCGTCGAGCTTGTTGCTCCACTCGTTATGGCTATCTCTCRTGTGGCAGTCCTAGATTTGTTGTTATTGTTTGTTCATATTGCAATTTSATTGCATGCAAATATTGTGGTTTAAAGATGCTGCAGACTTTGTGTACCATAAATGACGAGGAACATTATTCTCTGCTCCTTGATTGAATACGTTTACGACGAAATATGGTTCTTTTCAGAAAACGAAGAAGGGGATTGAAGTGTTCAAATGGCTAAATTATGTTTACCTCATTTAGGTTTGTTGAGAGAATGCTTTCAAGTGACCGAAAAGATTATGTGAGTTCAGTAGTAAGCASTCTCCGGGTACAAATATGATTGCGGCATTTTCGTATTCGTTCCTCTCCATCCTCACATTACCACATAGTTTGAGGACTGAGAAAGCTCAGAGAAGATCAAGAGGAATCACTGAAAGCCAGGAAGACCCATTGAAAGCCACGAAGAACCAAGGAGAGCATCAAGAGCTACTTAGAACCAAAGAAAGCCACTGAGATTAAGAGAAATAAACCATGGAGAACCAAAGAGCATGAGTTGACATGAAAAATCAGATAAAGCCATTGGAAACCAGGGAGAKCCACTAAGAACATAAACTAAGAATCCCGAGAAACCACTCGAGGTCAGAGAGAACCAGAAAAAGTGAGGAGAGTCATTGGAAATCGGAGAGAACTACTGAGTACTGAGACCTCTAGAGCGTTGTATAGCAATTGATAACCGGGAAGAGCAGTGGAGAACCACTGAGACCCAGCTAAAGCCATAGCGAACCTGAAGGGACAGTAACTGAGAGCAAGGCAGAGCTATTGAGAAACAGTGAGAATAATTTAAATGTTATGAGGAATATGGAGAAAACCGGAAAAAACTTGAAGTTTATTTAGAATCAAGGAGGACTACTTAAAATTTGAGAGAGCCGGTGCGGAGTAGGGAGAACCACTGAGAACCAAAAAGAATTATGGAGAACAGGTCAAGSGAACCAAGGAGTACCACTGAGCACTTAAAAGAGCCATTGCAGACTAGTGAGGACTATGATGAACTCTGGAGTGGTACTAAGAATCGTGTAGAGACATTGTGAACCACTAAGAATGATCTTAGTAATCCTAACAAAATATCTTTTTCTAGCACTATGTTTTGCTTTTTTCCCTCCTAATCGGTGATTTCAACGTGTAAAGCRGAACTTTTGCATTCGCCACATGTTCTCTTGATTTAACATACTGCCACATTGAAACCGAATCATCGTTGTAATTTATAAAAATTAAAATACTAGTTCGGTTAAAACTTATTTTATCAKTCAAGTCAAGTTAAAAATAYCATATTGATAYATATTTTKCAYAATTMGGATAGTTTCAAAACWAAAAAGGTGTTTGTCTGAACTAAAYTCGCAATGGTGTTTGACTTGRCTAAGTTTGAACCATACTAARATTGAATATGTTTTATTTTCTATTAGACTTCATTATTCTTCAACATTTCCTACGAAAAACTAATAGGTTTGAAAAGACGCATGACCACTTCCGGTTTGTTTTCAAATACCACTGAGTTTATTTAAAGATACGTTCGAAAAAAGTATTTCACTGCAACCTGTGACAACCGCAAAAGTTGAATACTTTCAGCCTCATAAATTGATGGTTACCTATTTCAAAAATTGTACCTACCACGCAAATACTTTTAAACAATAACACAAACGTACAAATCGGTTTATTTTCATATGTACCCTAAATATCTTTTTGTGGTTTATTTCTTCAATTTCTCACCGCAACATTTCCTTGCATTTCGCCGGAATGCCATTAAGATGGCATGTTTGCTGTTAGACTACAAGTTTGTTGTTGCCGTTGTATGCATTTTTGCTGCCATTTTTCATTTCATATTTTCATTTTCCTACAATTTCTCTTGCCATTTTTTTCTGCTTGTTGCGGCAGTCTTTGCACATTTGTTGCATGCGTGTGGCATGTTTTGAATTTCCGCCTAACAGTCAGGCAATTTATAAATATTTTTCCCACAGCTTTATTTGATGCAACTGCAAACTGTGCTTGACGCTATTTATTTACTGACCACTTTTCAACAGTTGCCCTACTTTGTAGCAAGTGACTTTGTTAAATTTTTGTTCCATTTACAATTTGTTACAAAATTGGTACAAATTGCTCTGGAATGAGAGCAGTGTGCAAAATTGTTAACTGCGGGATGGAGTGCAATATGTTGCGACGGTCGTATTTCAATCTAGTGAAAATGTGTTTTTATAGTTTAATAATTTTCATAGCTATTTCTGTGGTATGTAAAATATTGTTTGTTGTTTGGAAGAGAAGACGTAGAGTAAATAAGGGGACGTTTCTCCTTTATTATCAGGTACTATTTTCTTTAAGCATTGATTTAGGTTAGAATTTCGTTCCCAGTTGCGTGAGAATCTGAATAAGTAAGGTATTTGTCCTAACTAGATTCGTTATGGTTGCTGTCTACACTACACTGTGAGTGGAGAAGTCCTATATTATTGATAAGGGCTTAGATGTTCTTAAAGGCTCACTAAGTGAGAAATTAAAAAAAAATATACTTCATAATCACAAGGTTCGATCACTATTAAATTTTTTCTGCATTTTATGTTTAAAGTTCTCCAGTATTTTGATTTAACCAAATTTTCCAGGCCAAAAACGACTAAACCTTTTTGACAAAGTTCAATTAAAAAAAAAAGAATATTGCCACAGGTGAATTGATTTAATTTGACAGTCCAAACTTTACCAACATTTTGAGCTAAACTGAGTTTATTGTTAATGCCTCTTTCATGCTAATTTTTGCAGTTTTCGACTTATATTACCGTACGGATAATATATTCTCGTCGAGAAGTTTTTTGTTTAGGAAAAGCCTATGATCACTGCACTTTAATTGTTTTCTTCTATAAGTTTACTATTTATTCTTTAAAAGATGTTGCCTAGATGTTGCTTATGAGGAAGAGAAGTTATCTGTTTTAGGTTCAAAATTAGTTCAACCAAACTCTTTYTGTAAAAAGGAGTCGATTAGGAAAGGGTCTATCGATAAAAGATTTGAACGAGTGTTTGCTTCATTTAACCTAACTTTTTTTGTCAGTCTTGAGCACTTGGACGAGTATGCGTGACAYAATTGGGAGTCGATGGACTTTATTGATTGACTATCCATATTTTGAAAAATTTGCCTTATATCAGTATTACTTTGGAGAGAAATTCAAGTTTTTCTATGCAAAAATAGATGTCTGCCGCTTGTAACCTTTAAGTTAAACAAAAATTGTGTATTAGGAATATTTTGGGATTTTTTTTTATAATATGAAAAAACTGTTTTGAAGATATTTTTCGAAGAAAAGTTTTTCATAGATGATCTTTCTTTAGGAAAGGTGGTGTACAAAACTTCAGATCGACATCTCAAAAATTGATGGATGAGTTTCCATATATGTGACCTGGTCTACGGAAAGGGGGCTTAGGTGTCAAAAAATCAATTTTCACTTTTTAGTTGATTCGGATGGAAGATGAGATGCTTTTTTTTAACAGCTGTTTGCCAGAAAACTAGTTTTCGCACGTTAGCTCCCTTATCGTAAACCAGGCCACATATACAGAGAAAGGAAGAGACGGGCATTATGACGAAATAAGGTCTCCGAATTGTCCATTCATTCCGACTATTTTTGTATAGTAAATGTAAATCCCGAAAAATKTTCAACCTTTTAAATTTCCAACAAAACAAAATTGTCCTCCATTCAATCATTAAATTTATTTACACACTTAATTTGGTAATGCGAAATGCAGTCGTTTGACGTTTGCCCTTAGTCATTTGTGAATTGGGATTTTCGGTTGGGTTTCTGTTGATTGCTGGTCGCTTCTAAAAATTTGCAAAACAGTGTCGTGTTGTTGTGCTTTCCAAACAACAAACAAACAAATAAAATTTTTTGGTTTTGTTCTTGTTTGTCACATGCTATGCCGTGCAATCAATAAAACTGGCAAAGCTGAGCGAAAATACACGCAAGAGCAGCGACGAAAGCGAGCAAACCGGAAGAAACAAAAGCAAAAAAACATTAAAAAAAATACAAACAACAACAATTATAGGTAAGGGGTAGATTTAAAGAAATTTTTAAATTAAACTGTGCTGTTGAAAGTAGAAAACTAATGCAAAATGCAAAATGCAAAAAAAAAACTATGTTCTGCGGCCATGTTTACATTTTTCGGACCGCGCCATTCATCGCTCAGATATGCTTTAACCTTTTCGCCGCGCAAATACTCCTGAGAACGTCTGCAGGCTTTTTTGCCTAGCAGCGGGCACTATTTTCACTTTTTGTGTGTTTTTTTCTTGATTTTCTTAACCCCTGCTTGTTGTCAGTTTTTTGTCGAGTGATGTTTTGTTGTGCTATATGTATGTAAGGGTGTATATATTCATACCTATTACATCACACACATGTAAGCACGCTGCAATCCTCACATTCATTCACATATGCACATACATACATACAYATGCCCACAATCCCTCTAATTTCCAACAATTTTGTTTTTATTTCCTGCACTAATTTAGCCGGCAGCGCCAGGGCCACCTTTGCACTCAGTCATCAGTCACCACCCGCGTTGATTTGCTGCATGTTAAAAAATACAACAACAGCGAGACACTGTATGTAATRTTACTTTACACTCATCGTCTGCTGTTTTTTTGGTTTTGGTTTGATTTTTTTTTTTTTCGTGCGCTTGTTTAGCTCGCTGGTTGCCTGGTTAGTTGACTGTTTTGTTTGTCAGCTGGTCAGGCCGGTTGTTCGGTTGTTTGGTTGTCTGGTTATCCTGTTGGCTGSCTTGTTAGTCTATCGTTAGATTGGAGCTTGTTTCATTTTATTTAAGTGGGAGTGCCCTGTGGCTGTGTTCAACACGCTTKCTGAGTATGCTAAAATAAAAGCAACACGGGTTTCCCTCTGCTGTTTGATTTGCTTGCAGTTACGATAAAAAAGAGTGGAAAGGCGGTCGTATAGAGAAACACCCACATATAGGGTTTTCGGATGAGTCAGCACAATGTTGTGACATTGAAAATGTTTTGCTTAAATTAAAAGTCTATTCTCTATTGAATGTGAAGTTAGAAGGGTTTAGGTATGCAGGTAGATATACCTGAAAATCTAACTGAATTAAAAAAATGTGAGGAGTTAGAAAAAAAAAAGGGCAAACTTTTCACATAGGACTGTGTAATCAAATCTTCTTTCAAATCTTTCTCTTATTTTTTTTTATTTATAACTATCATTAATGAACCAAATATGTACCA
The DNA here is from genome assembly GCF_001853355.1 of Bactrocera latifrons. Classification (NCBI taxonomy): domain Eukaryota; kingdom Metazoa; phylum Arthropoda; class Insecta; order Diptera; family Tephritidae; genus Bactrocera; species Bactrocera latifrons. Next base: position 4,123,680 of record NW_017537156.1, read on the forward strand.
TTTTGGTTCACCACCTTGTGCCAATATAGCGATAAATGATTTTCACAGGCTTCTCTTGAAGGCAATTTTACTCCATTAAGAGTGTTCTGCTTTGACCGAAGCAAATGGTAGTTCGATAGTGTAACCACAGGGCTATATGGTGGATGCATCAAAACTTCCCTGCCAAGCTCTCTCAGATTTTTCCGAGTCATCAGAAATGTTAGTGGTCTAGCGTTGTCCTGACGAAGCCCTTTTTGTTGATCAGTTCTGACCGTTTGTTTCGATTGGTTGCTTCAATCCTATCCATTGTTGACAGTAAAATGTAGAATCAAAAGCTCAACCAGGTTGGAGTAACTCGTAGTGGATGACTCCTTTCCAATCGCACCAAACACGCAGCATAACCTTTCAAGGCGTCAATCTTGGCTTTGCGACCATTTTTTGAGCTTCACCACGCTTGGACCATGATCTTTTTCGCGAATAATTTTCGTATTGGATCCACTTTTCGTCTACTGTTACCATTCGCTTCCGGCCATGGTTCGATTTTATTTCGTTTCAGCAAAGAATCGCAGTTGTTAATTCGGTCCATTAAATTTTTCACAGACAATCCGGATTTTTATCCGGCCAAGGACTGTCAACTCGGCAGAATTCTGCCGTTACAACAAMAACAACAACAATGTCATGGCTGTTTTTGTGATGGAGCTGGTCAATATTTTCCATAATTTCATCGATTTTTTCAAYGRTAAGTCGRTCAGGGCGAARWGCATCATTCACATCGGAGTTTCTAGAACTACAGAAACTGATGCAGCAACGTTTCCTAAACTTCACAAATTTCATTGGCGGCTTCCGTAGCATTCTTCCCTTTTTTATACAAAACTTTCAATMTACATTGATTTTTTTCATTATTTTCACGCATTTTTGAACAGCTGTAACTTTTTTCCAACTTCCGAATCTAATTTTTTTGGTTAAATGAAGATTAAAATCTCACCTTTCCAACAATAATACACGATCAGTATATACCAAAAGAAACGAGAAGCTTCCAGGAAGTATAATTTCAATTAAATTTCACCTCTTTCCTCAATAATTCTTTAAATATATTCTCTGATTGCATATGAGGTATCAATAATGATGACTTTTCTTTTGACTCTAAGGAAAATTTCGGTTCTATATTATAAGGTTAGCCTAAGATAACGAAGAATATGAAAATATAACATAGTAAAGAACTATATTTTGTTGAATATTCGGCAATAAATTTATGCTTTAACAATTTTTGGTCTCATTTTATAGAATATAAATATTTTATGTAGTCTAGACTTCAACTAAACTCTTTTGCATTTCGAATTTTTCACTGAAATATTTSAATAATCACTTCTTTTGCAAGAATTTTGGTTATAATGACTGCATCGTTACTAAAATTTCATACTCAGCGCACAAAAGTATGCTTTAGTATTTGTCATTCCTCTTTAAAATGTAATTTCGTCATTGCTTCACTTCAACAGCACGAAAAAATATGTTTTTCCCTGCATGCTCAACTGAACAAAATATTGTCAAATAAACATTGSACACACACACACACACGCGCCTACATGTATGTATTATATATTGTGTGTTATGTAAGCAAGCACATGTAAGTATCTAACTCAAACAAACAAAGACGAAAAACGTCACCAAAATTCATTGAACTTTTTGAGGGGCGCTCGACCGGTRACACGCAATATTTAGAAAAGCAGAAAATAGTAAAAAAAAAAGAATATAAATGAAAATATTTGTTCAATTGGTATTTACGCCCYTTTGAAGTTTTGTATTTCATTGCATCACCTAGCCAACAGACCGTACTACAACCCCAAACTACGCCTTCTGCTTGCATGCTAGCAGTTAGCGCAGCAGGGGAACACGCCTAGTGGGTGTGCATGTGAGSGTATATGTGTGTGTGTGATTATGTGGCTTTGTTTGTTCCTGCCTGCATGCACACAGCTTTCTAAATGTGTTTTTTTTGGCTTTTCCATAAATTCTGTTTGTCAAGGGGGTGTCCTTCGCAGCAGTGGTTTATTTGTTCACTTACTGTCCGGTCCACTCATTGTTGTTGCTGCTATTTGATCCACTTGCAGTGTTGTCTCTCTCCTCTATTTGCTTGCATTGTTTTCATTGTCATTTCATAATGTTAACAATGATTCATAATTTCTCAAAACTCGCTTGTCATTTGCCCTAAACACCCTGGTGAGTGATTGCGCGTGGTGGTATGTGTGTATATTCGTAGGCGTGTGTGCAGATGTAGGCGTGTATGTGTGTTTGTTTTTAGTGTTGACGCGCGTGATATGTCAACAATTATCGTAATTGAAAGAGTGTTAGACTTCTTGACCGATCAGTTAGTGTATTGGACAGTCTGCCTGCATGTCTGTTGTCCTTCCTGCCTTTTAGTCTATGACAGCTATGAGGAATGTGTTATTTTTGGCTGCACTTACTCATATGACTCAGATTTGTTTATGTTTGGGTGGATTTATGGCCGTTTATATATATGAGTGAAGGTAGTAAGGGTGTTGTGATTTTTGTAGCTAAAAGTGTGTGGAAAATTGCTGAGACAAAAATTTGATAGGAAATTAATTTAATTTTTATAACTGAAATTACAGACAAGGTTTCGAAGATTTTTTTAAAGGTTCCTAAATTTGTTTGGAGAATTATTAGTCTTTAACAGACAAGGAATTTTGGTCCCATATGCCTGAAATCTAAG
>NW_017537156.1:4126717-4128316 GCF_001853355.1 Bactrocera latifrons
ACTGAAATGTTGCATAGGTCGTTATCTCCCCAAGAAGCTACATATTTGTCGAAATCGTCATTATCGCACTGCTTTGACAGTTAGCTGCCATATAAACTGACCAACATGTCTTCATGAGATTACGCTTGGTTAGTTTTCTAGGACAACTATGCCATCCTCGAAGAAATTGTTTGTATCAGATCACTATAGCATACAGCTGCCTTATAAACTCATCCATCAAAATCAAACTTTTTTTGGAAAACTCTTTACTTAACAACCTATCGCCAAGAAATTTAGTATGTATTATTTTCGAAGGCAAAGCTAAACCCTCTGAATAAATCGTTCAGATCATGCAACTTTAGCATATAACTGACCAATATATGATAATATAGCTGTACCTTACTACTTTTTTACACAATTTTGACCAATTTTTTTCAACTTCGAAATTATCTCGCGGTTGACGAGACACTAATATGAACTAAATAAATACATGAACAAAATGCCCAAAGTTAACTTTTAAGCAACACAACGAATTATCTTTTACACACACACGACATTCACAATTTATTATCAAGCGCACAAGTACGCCATCAACCCAGTTAAACTGGAAATCCCTAAAAATACACAACCGTTTCATCATCATTAAATATGTAGTTGGCGGAAATTGTATGCAAACTTTCGCAAAATACCGCCACACTTAATTTGAGGATAACGACACACAGCAGGCTTTCGGCCAAATACACTCACACATATTTATTACTTTAATCAAGTTAACAGTAATGAGAATTTAAATGCTTAAAACTATGCCACTAGGATGGCACATAAATTTATTTGGCGCAGAGCCTAGTCAAAAAACGCGAGCCTAAACAAAAACAACGGTAACTATTTAGAGCAGCACAATAAAAATAAATTTGTTGCTGTATTTGTTGTTGGCAAATAGCTGAATGTGCCGGATTCAACAACAGCAGCAACGGATGCCGACACAGCAAAACGCTTTAAATCACTCAAAACACAACACACTAACACCAGCAGTTGACGCGTGTCAACAATACTTAAATATGTAGTTAAGCAAACACACACACGCAGACATAGGAATATGTGCATATGGGAAACTAGCAACAGGGAGAYCACAAAAATGCTAATTTCACTAAGAATTTATGAGCGAAACAAATAAATATTGTTGTTATATCATATGCACATATATAATGTGGTTRTTGTTGTTTGTGTTGTCACAAGCATGCTCGAGTAAAAGCTGTCAAGTAGACACTATTTTAGTGGCGTTGCAACGCATGAACCTACACAAACTGACCCAAAACAATAATTTCCATGGCGCCCAACCAGGCGTATGAGCAACATTAAAGTTCAGGCACCGCACGCCCGGTTGCACATAAACTTGTATGAAGTGTGGCTTTGAGGGGCTCGCTAGTATAGGTGGCAAAAAYATCGTTGTGTGTGAGCGAGGTTGAAGAGTGGTTATGTTGTTGTTGGTGGTGTACACTTAGTAAAAAGTGTAGGTGATGTGGCTTGACACTCCTTGAATAAATACTTATATTTTTTATTTCAGTTTATTCTATTTAATATTTAAATACTCTTTGCTTTTGTTTTACCTCAAGTATCATT
>NW_017537156.1:4129336-4133981 GCF_001853355.1 Bactrocera latifrons
TAAATTTAAAGACAAATTATAAATGAAATTTAAATTAAGATTAAAAATAACTAAATCGAAAATTATTTTCTGAATTTAAACTTAAACAATTTAAGGGTAAAAAATAAATTTTAGTACAAAATTTAAAGCAATCTACACAATTAGAACAAATATTTGCCTTACACAAGCAAAACTCTGGCGAAAAACTCATTTTCATAGCATTCTGCTGCTCCCACATTCTGACTCTCTCGAGGCAAATTGCAAGTTAAGCGCAAAATTTATTGTTGCTAAATTTTCCTGAGCGACCACACGTATACACACACATGCAAAAGCACAAAAACAATTATGTCACTAGAAGACAAACTTTTCCAGAAACTCAGTGACTATGTATATTTGCAYGCATATCCACCCACTATATATAAATAAGTACATACATATGTATGAGTGAAAGTGTATGCAGAGTATTTATGGAGCAAACCTGTCGCAATTATTCTACACTTTGTCCGGCTGGAAATGAAATTCCGCTTTAGTGTGCAAAGATATGGCATATACAGATATATGTATGAAGATATATACCTATGTGCATATACAAAATCAACTCAGGGGCTTTGCGCACAAGCAAAAATGCTGTGGCAATAGTTTTGTGTTGACTTGCACAGATAATTCTCGGAAGGGTAAGATAGTCAAAATTTTGGCAGAAAGCGAAATAAAGTAGCTGTAATAACAAATTAGGTGCTTATACGAGTATAATAGTGTAAGATAAAKTTTTGATATAAGCATGAAATTTAAATGCTTTATTTTTTTATGAAATTTTTTATTTTGGAGGAAAAATTAGCAGGTTTCATGTAAAGTATAAAATATATTTAAATTGATATAGTCAAAGATTCCTAGAAACATCTCATTTACTTATGTAAGACCAATATATATTTAAAAAGTTTAAAAAGATTGCAACCCTATAATAAAACTATTAAAATTTTAGCCCTGGAAAATGTTTMTAGCTTTCTAAATGCTGGAWTTGTAAAAATATTATATAATCATATGACCAATTAAAATTTTCAAATTAAAATTACGTGGCAACCCTGTTCCAATAGTTGCTTGCGAGCTTAGTAATTTTCAAATATATTCTAATGTAAMTTTGAAAGCTTGAAAAATATTTCATTTTTTATAAAAAAATATAGATTTTCAGTCCAAAATAATAATCTGGCAAAGTCTTGTGTCTATAGAAAACCCTTCTTAACATTTTGCTGTTTTGAGCGCCACCTATACCAGTATGTGGGCTCAAACAACGTACAGTCCAGCTACGAAGCTGCCATTTTCGCCCGACCTTTTCTTTTATAACGGTATACGAGCTTCAAAAATATTTTGGTTTATTTTTCTAGGCCGCTTGCTACTGTTTCGCTTGTCTTCGGCAACATAATCGTCCTTTTTTACAGCAATCAAGGTAAAAGTTGGCCATTTGTATGTACAGACTTTCCTTTATGTAGTGTAAATAGACAAGAAGCAAGAAAAAGCAGTCATAACGGTAACAGTCGTGCATGGTTTAAGCCCCTATTGAGAGTTGGCTTGAAACCATGCCGGAAAGAATATTGCAAATTATACATACAGCAACACTGAATGGATCTTTGRATATTTTGTGTGGTTGTTGTTGTTGTAGCAGAAGAGTAGTGCCAAGTTGACAGYCCTTGGCCGGATAAAAGTCCGCGTAACGTACGTAGACCCGACTGTGTCGTCAGTCACGTCGGCTCCAGCACTTTCAGCTACTTCTAACCAGTTTATATTTTCGAGAGAAGATTGCTTTTTCACTCGTGACTCGTGACTCGTGACTTTCGTGACTTTAATGATTTGAAGGCTACTTTGCTTCAAAAAAGGAAACTAAAAAAAAAAAACAATGTTCACAGTGGAAAAGCAAACTACTTATATAAAGATTATCTAAAATAGACTCAGAAACTTGTGTTTACATAACATAATATAAGATATTGGTATTAGAATAATTAATATACCAAAAATTTTATGAAACACTAGGGAAAACAAAAATATGGACAAGTGGAACACCCTCAGTTGGTGGTAAATAATGCAGACCCGCACATTAGAGCCCTGCGAAACTCACATATTTTCCAACTGGTATAATTCTGTATTTACTTGAGGCCTTAAATTCACATCTTTCATCTTCAAAAGCGACACATATAAACACACCAGCAGAGACTACTTAAAGCCATTTTATTTACTCAGTGCCTCTTGTCACGGCTGTGGCACGTTTTCGTCATATTTTCGAGTGAAAATTTTCAATTATGCTTAATTGCGTAATATTTTAAGGYTCAATGGCAACATTGACGGTGCGACAAGCGGCGCGGCAGACACTTGATTTTGCCAACGCATGCATTACCAGCGGGTGGTTTGCTTTCGCTGTCGCCCGAACTGTCGCTTTTCCGCTGTCACTTGTTGTGTACTCGCGCTCTCGCCTCSWTTGTCTCTCAGYACACTTTTAGCAGCCACACGGAAATTTTGTTTCAAAAGCSTTGCTTACGCTGCTATCGCCCGTTCGCTGGTGGGCGTAAACGCCCCATTCAAGTTGCCCACCCACTCGGCTATTTATTTACTTAGCTATCTAGCTGGAGTCATTTGCCGCCAGCATATTTGACATAATTAGAGGCAAAGTGTGGGCGACAACAACAATGCAGCGTAAGGGTGCATGCCGCTGTTTTGTTGTTGATGTTGATGGAGATGCTGATGATGATGATGATGACGCCGGCAGCGTTAATTTCGCCATATGCAGGGCATAAGAAAATGATTATACTTCGTAGCTATCCGTAGAAGTGGTGGGCGGTGTTAAGCTTGGGTTTGTAGWAGCGCGAGGAATGCAAACTTTTTTTTAAGTGTGGGTTGAAAATATGTTTTCACTTTACTTAATTATAAACTGACAGATGTCAATCTTAACTTGCGTGCTCATCGCCTTCTACTTTGCATACAAATTCCTGTTTGTTTAGGCATTTTCAATTTCTGGCGACGAAATTTTCGAGTTGGTCACAAAATTTTATGTGTTTTCGTAGGTCATTGTGAAGATGGGGTTTATATGCATATATGAGAGGAGTTTTGAGCTTATGAGCGACCTTTATTTAAATGAATGTGAGATTATATGAAATTTGGATTAAAAGCAAGTACGAAGGTCATCAGAATTTGGGGCAAAATATAGACTTATAACAATGGATACCCTTCAACAGCAGTAAAAGTGTTCCTTCATATGGAAATACAACTTAAAACCATATCGTTCAATATTAAAAAAATGGAAAATAGTTTATAATATATGTGTATATATCGACAGGTTTTGATTAAATTAGAGTAATATTTCGCAAGAGAGACTCCCTTAAATATCAGTCCATCAGTCCAATCTTTTGGTTACTCGAAACAGAGTAAAGCTTATTCTTTAACTACAACCATATTGATTTGCTATAGACTAAATATAAAAAAAGTGAGGGTGTACTTTCAAATTTAGACTCAAGGAGGCTATGTATATTAAAAGCATTTGGCTGTCATGCAAAAATGTTATATACATATGTATATATGTATGCATGTACATGTATTAGAGGCAAGATGTACAAAAAAAGGCTTTGAAATCTCYTAGTAATTTAAATTTTATTAAATAATATGTAAGAAAGTTTCCTTTTTGCAACGATTTCATATTTTGTGGTAAATTTTAAAAAATTTCACCACACCTTTAAAATAACAAAAAAAAAAAATTTATTTCAAAAAAGTCAAGAAGCTGAAAAGGGCAATTGAAACAATTTTATGATTTCATTGTCTCATTTTGTTGCGTGTTTTGAAAAATTTACAACACTTGCAAAATAAGTTTGYGACCTTAGAACGCTTCCTGTTTCTAACCTYCTCTAATTTTTTGTTGAGATTTAAAAAATTTCACCTAAGATTGTAATAAATTTTTTCATAGACGTAAAAGAGCTTTAAAAGGCAAATGAAAAAATTTTATGATTTCATTGTCTCATTTTGTGGTGAGTTTTGAAAAATTCACCACACTTGCAAAATAAGTGTGCGATCTCAGAACGCTTCTTCTTCACAGTGATCTCTTATTTTGTGGTGAATTTTCAAAAATTTCGCCCCACATTTAAAAAACTTCAATTCAAAAAAAGTTAAAGAGCTGAAAAGGGCAAATGAAATCATTTCAAGATTTATGAAACTACTAAGGTGCACAGAGGTAAGATATAAATAAAGCTCTGAAATATTCTCAATAAACTTTTTGTTAACAGCGACCCCAGATAATTCCTTTCCTTTTCTGACAACTTCAAAATAAACAAAATATATATTTTATATAACTAAAAAACGCAAAAATCATGTGCAAGTTCATTTTATTACAGTGACAACGCAATAAATCTCCATTGAATCAAATTTTAAGTTTTTGGTGAGATACAAAAATATTCACCACACCTTCAAAAAAGAAGACAGAAAGCGAAACTAAAAATCAAAAACGGATAAATGTGATAATTTGGTGACTTATAGAACTACATAGGCTCACAGTGGTGAAAATGTAGAGAATTTTAAGTTGAAATGGGAATATCAAAATTTGAACGTCTCATATATGATTTGATTTATCATAATTATTCACCATACCATGTCAGTAATCCAACAGACTTACCTATGAAGTGCTCACATCGCTTGC
>NW_017537156.1:4134148-4152356 GCF_001853355.1 Bactrocera latifrons
AGCGACGACACCTTGTTATACCCATTAGAGTACAAGAGCTTAGGAGACTTCACACCACAAATTCATAAGCAGTAATAAGAGCCTGGGTGCGTAAATATTTAATCTACGGCAACAGGCATATAAATATTGCAGTTCAGAGCAAATGACCGGCTGTGTAGAACTAATGAGGACATGTTGGATCAAGATATGTACATATTTACATATTTATAAATGGCCAGGCTTGGGTATATAGCAGAGAGGACAGCATAAATCAGCTGTTGTAAGCATTACTATAATTTTCGGCAGTGATTTGTAGAGATGATGAGACACACAACAGATATTAGTATATGTGGCTAAAATTATGCACACTACTCTATATATATATATGTTTTATGTATATGTTTATATATATGTATGTGCTTACATGCTTGTAAATTTTCATAGCCACTTAAATGTGAGTACATATTTATGACAAGTGTATTTTGTACGAACGTACAGAACAAGCATAACGTTATATAATTTTACATCAATTGACATTAAATAACATAGTACTACATAACATAATACTACATAACACAATATTACATAACATAATAGCACATAACATAATATTGCATAACATAACTCCTTCACACTTAACATATGACCAGTATTAATGGCTTAGTGCTGCTCATTTGCGTGAATGCACTAAATMTATCCACAACAGCAACTGATTTGTTTTTATAAAATATTGTTAACGCAATAAATTTCACTTAATTACAATGAGGCAAACGCATAGCGGCGCATAGGAGATGTCAGAGTGCGTATGTATTTATAATTATTTAGAATGTCGAGCGTTTTAAAGCGAACGACATGCAACAAGGCCTATMAACTTTGACACTTGCAACATAAGCAACATAACCAAAAACAGATTCCAACCAAACGTGATGGCGGTGGCATAAATACATGCGTGCAATGTACCTCTACACACATAGTGGCGTTATTAGCGCTCGGCAATAGACATGGATATTTATAACTTTGTTAGTGCGCAATAAAATATGCTGGTTTATGCGTGTRGCAAGCAACGCACTGCCGCTCTGCATGCTTAATAACAATATTAACTTTGTCATAATTCAACGAAGAGATGATGACATGAGTGTGGCAACATAAATTTTATACACTAATACACTTATACACTAATACAGGCAGTATGCATGTGGCAAGTAAGTGACACACGCGTTGTGTGCAATAAAACTAACAAGCAATACATTAATAACGGCATATGTGCCACAAATAGTTGCAGTTCTTCCAAAAAAGCACTTTCCTTACGATACATAGGTGCCGCTTTAGGCGAGCAACTACAGTAAAATATACAGTTAGCTCACTACTTTACTGCTATTTACATAAGTATRTGCATTTGTTGCAATGTGGCATGCAGCAAATGTAGCATGCATGCTGGCAGCGTGTTTTCGTAAGYAATAATGTGGCAGTTGCATGCAAGTTGTTGCCCGGCTGGCTGACAGCGGCAGCAAAAAGCACTACCACTGTGCCATGTAACGGGAAGTAGCTAATGTTGCAAGGCACCGACTAAACATATGTCTGTGTGTGTGTGTGCAGCTATGAATTTATGTATGCAAGCAAAATGTTGAGAGAGCGTTGATTTAATTCGGTTGAAGCAAACCCGTTTAGCTTRCCATATGCCGAAGGTGCGCCAGTCTAAGTAGTGTCATGAGTGGGTAAGCTAGTGAGTGGACCGAGCATTTCTCAAGCATTTACATACTCTCATATGTATTTACATACTCTTGTATGCAATTACATTCGCTCATTTGTGAGTTGGGGCACGGTGTGTATGCTTTAGTTTGGCAGTTTGCAGGAAGTTTCTGTKAAAACCGGAACAGCTGTTGTTTTGCGGTTCTGATTTGATTTCGACTATGAAATATAATATCTTTCGGATGTGTTTATACTTACATGTAATAAGTATATATCATCACCCACCAAGCATAATTCGGGGATTTTGTAAAAAGTGTTGCCTACATTTAGGCATATTTTATCCGAGACGCATACCTTTTGCTTTTATATTGAATATTAATTGTTTAATACAGAAGAATTAAGCAACATTTAATGGCACAACCGGCATTGTGGCCCAAGGACTCTAGATCTATCAGTTTCTCCTCATTTTATGGAAAGAGACTTGTTGATCTGCACTTAAGGGCGGGCACTGCCTTGAACACTTTTGTCTCGTACCTTAAGAGGACCAAATGGAATCGTCATCATACCTCTTTTTAGCAGTCTAATTTGGCGAAGCTGAGGAGAAAGCTTTTAGAAATTCGTGCTACTTAGCGGGAGCCGTAAGAAATAGTTAAATTTATAATACACTCATGAAGTTTTTTTCAATATGCGTGGACTTAAATTAATTTTTAGTAAGTTCTGGTAACACAAAGTCTTTATCTACAACTGGTTCTGGTAACACAAAGTCTTTATCTACAACCGGTCAGGTGTGATCTGCTGGATTGCGTATTAGACTTAGCATCTACCAAGCCTAATCTATTGTTCTGAACCCAATTAGTAATACTTTAGTTTGCTTATCTTTTATTTCCGTTTAGAGCATCGTATTATGTGGAAACTTTRCGAAACAGTGACAGTATATTAAATGGAAAGTTTTGCCACTTGGTGAGATATCTRCACTAATTTTTGAATGGCTTATTACCGAATACAGGGCTGCAATCTCTGAAAAGAGCAAAATTCTTGTATTTGGGATGAGGATAAAACTTCGGTGCAGCCGAAGTTAACTATTTTCCGGTCCAAACAGTWGCTACAAGGTATTTAAATCACAACTTCTTGCGAAACTAAGGTCTTATGGGTAATATTTGATTTTTCATACATATAACACATTTATATATATCCACTATTGCAATAGTTGCCAGTTCGCTTGCTCAACTACCATCTCACCATCAATGTTCGCTCTGTACTCTGGCACTACAACAACTCAGTCAATGGCTTGTCAGCCAGTCAARCGTGCTTGCCACATAGCAATTCGACTATGARTGTTGAACCCACACGACTCTGACACCACTTACATATGTTATACACATATAATATATGCAAGTGTAGGTGTATGGAAGTGAGTGTGTGCGCTGAAGTTTATTTGCTTCCCGAAATTCCTTTTGCTGTAATTTATTGCATTCGCCATATTTGCATATTTGCATGATGTARTTAATTTTCCTACACGTATTTATTTAAGGTAACAAATAGACTTACTCATACATAGAAGGAACAAGCTTATACCTGTATGAGAGTATTTATTAATAAGGAAGAACATATACAGATATATATATAATATTAGGGTGATTCAAAGAGGAATYATAATGATTTTATTTCATTGAGTTAWAAAATTCWTAAGAAATAAAAAGGTTTCCCAAAAATAATCAAACTTTAACTGTTAATATCTTTTAAACGGTTGGGTTTACGAAAAAATCGTGCAGACCTTTTTTGTAGAGCGTTCAATTTCCTGCAAAATCTARGGAACAAAACATTTTTTCAATTAGTTGGAATGTATACAGTTTTCTATATGATAATAAGAAAAAATAGAAAATTGTAAGTAGGAGGACTTTCCCGTTACAATTAAGAACTCATTCTTGGAGAGGCTTCCTTAGAGGGGTCTAGGAACCCATTTTCCAGAGTACTAAACGAAAAAACTTTGTTTTTTGAATCGCCCTAATATATATGTATATATATTCCCATTATAAAATTTGCTCGAAATGCAATGGAAAACTGCACTGCCTCCTTACTATAAACCTTTCTTATCTTTACCTTACTTATTATCCKYAACAATTTTTGTTATTGTAATGCTTTTCGCTTTTAAATTAAAATATATTAATAATAATATATAAATATACTTTCCACTTTATTTTTTGTTTTACCACAATTTAACGCCTTGCTGTCACATTTTTTAATTTTACGTGGTGTTTATGATTTTCGAAAAATTTCGTTGCATGTCAAATGAAATCAATTAGCGGTAACTATTATTTACTCATACACAATTATGCACACTTATACACATGCATGAGTAAACATAGGACGTATTTATGTGTTAAAAAATTGTGTTATTGTGGCATAGTTGCAGGCGCAAACAAACAAAACACATAAGTATAAAATTGGTTTGCAATTAAGCGACTCATTTGTTGCGGAAATTAAATAAAAAATAAACCAGTATAAATAAATAACTGTTTATCGGCATTTAATATATTTTTTATTTTTATTAAATTTGCTATGAAATGCGCATTTGCAAATTAAATAATAATTGACGCTATTAATATTAATAGTAATAATAATTGACACTTGAGCGTGAGTAGTGAATGGTGCACAAAAGTATGCTTCATTTTTTACAGCCAAATAGACTTACAGCAAAATCAAAGATCAGCGTATTGCAGCGACAGGAAAGTAGAGTGTTCGTTTGTATATAATTATCAGATATCGACTTTGAATTTTTGGATTGTTTCAGTGCAATTATTAATATAAAACTAGGCAAAAGTAAATGAGACGAGGTTAGCCATAGATAGCAAGTATATAGATTCCTTTGAAGTTTTATTTAATTTCTATAAGCATAGACAAAGATTGGCTCTTACTAAATATTATAATCATTAATTATATAAAAGGATTATTATTGATACAATAGTCTTTAAAGGTATGAAAGTAGGATGAGATGAAAATATGCTTGGGTAACTCAACGAATCTGAAAACGTTTATGCATTGATGACTTTTTTTTTAATTTATTCTAGAGCCTAGAATCTAAACGATATAATATAAGCAATAAATTAAACTCATAAAAAAGTTAAGCTCTTTGGAAGAATTTAACAACTGCCTTCATTGCTGAGTATATGAAATCTCGAATAACTGAAGACCTAAGTCGAAAACACAAAAAAAAAAAAAAAAAAAAAAAAAAAGAAAAAAAGAAAGAAAAAAAAAAAAAAAAAAAAAAAAAAAAAAAAAAAAAAAAAAAAAAAAAAAAAAAAGGAAAGAAAAAAAATTAGATTAGATTTTAAAAATTTGAAATCGAGTTATGACAGAAATACTGCTCTATATTAAGCAAAATTGGTCACATATAACTTCAAAGTCTCCACACAATGYCTATAGGAGCTACAATTAAACAGTAAAAACATAACTGTGCACGAAAATTTTCGATAAATATATATAACTTTAAATTTATTGTACCTAAAAGACCTTCMAACAACATCAACAACAAGAATTTTGCATCGATCGCAGACCTTGCACCACATTATACCAAATAAATTTCAAAGTGCCGACAAATACACGCGTTACCCGCCATGGAGCTACGTGCACAACTGCGCCACTGACTTAGTAAACAATTTTATGGCATAACAGGCAACAAAAACAAATACAAAACTTATAGCAATGTGCTGTATTATTATTGTTTTCTGTTATTTTTTTATGTTTTGTAATATTCAACTTCTGCAAATGCGAGTAGTTAGATATTTAATGGCACATATGGGACGACAYGGTTGAAAGAACTCTAAATGTCTTTGTGAACACAAACACACATATACAAATACATGCATATTTCTAAGCGATGGCATACATAAACGTAAGTACATATCATCATTTGTGCAAATTTGAATAAATAGTGTTGGGAAAGTAGGTCGCGCCAACGACAACGGCGGCGGTGCCAATGCAATTGAAAGCAGGAAGAAAGTTAAAGCATATATGTATGTTGTATAGCTGAATATATATGTATATGCGTCTGTTTAGGTTAACATATTGACTGCAAGTAGAAATGGTATGGAGAGTTGMAGTTGCTCTAAGAGGTATTGGCTTTAAAGTCTAGATGGAGAGTAGAGATGGAGAGGGGTGTGAAAGGAAAACTTTTAAAGCAAAAAGTGAGGAGAGGGGTAGAAAATAAGCAATAATAATAGAAAAAAGCTAACTACGACTGCATCGAAGCTATAATATATTCTTTCGCAAAAATATATAACTTTTCTTAAACGAACTTTATTTTGAGCTGTCAGTTTGTATGTATATATATATTCACTCGATCAGAACTATTTCTTTGGAGATTACTCCGTTATCTTTAATAATAAATCAAGCCAAATTCGTGAAGATATCTCGTCACGYATGAGAGTTTTCCATACAAGGACTTTATTTTGATCGTTCAGTTTGTATGGCAGCTATAGGCTATAGTTATCCGATTTGAACAATTTCTTCGAAGATTAGACTATTGCTATAAGNAGGACTTTATTTTGATCGTTCAGTTTGTATGGCAGCTATAGGCTATAGTTATCCGATTTGAACAATTTCTTCGAAGATTAGACTATTGCTATAAGTAATAGTTCATGCAAAATTTCTTGAAGATATCACGTCAAATGAAGAAGTTCTCTATACAAAAGTTTGATGCCGATTGTTCAGTTTATATGGCAGCTATGTGATATAGTGGTTCGATATTAGCGGTTCCGACAAATGAGCAGCTTCTTGGGGAGAATAGAACGTTAGCAAAATTTCAGGTCGACGTCTCAAAAACTGAGGACCTAGTTCGAGTATATATAAACAGGCGGACATAGGAGTTGGATAAATCTAAAAAAAACAAACAAAATTGAAGCGTATAAAGTTATTTATAGCCGCCTTCGAGTATATATATTTATACCTATAACTATGTATATGTAGTACATAAATCCCCTCAGTCGGCTAAGTGAAAGTACAACCAGCGGCACCTGAGCGTCAGCCAACGGTACTCAGTATATGCCAAAGACTAGGCATACACAAACACATACGAAAATTCACACCAATACACACATACACACGCATTTCAGCAAATGTGAAAGTATGGGTAATAGTTGCAGCAGGCGAGCCGCATGTAAGTGAAATGTTGCAACACATGTTGACACTAATCGGTCCAAAAGCCACAAAGTGTTAGGGCACCGCACGAGTATGCGCACGCACACAAACACACCCTACATATATAAGCGCCTCAACGTATGCTTATAAGGTAAGTGCAGCAAGCAACCAGCACAAATGCTTTGGTTCACACACTGTCAATGTTGCCAAGCGYCTTGCCACATATGCCACAGCCACCACATGTCACACACACACGCTCGCAMACGGACTTTTAAGTGCTCGCTCGGCGCTTTTGTGCTGCGCGGCGAAAAGGCGAAGCAAGCGTGCTCTAAAAAATTTGTGGCAAAAAATGTTGCAAAATAATAGCACCAACAACATAACGATAACAACAACAATAACAACACAAAAAMACGGCGAGTGCCTCAAAAATCCGACGGTGTTGCAAGGCAAAGCAAGTAGGTGCTGGAGCTCGCACCTCGCTCSGGTGCTAAAAAGCAAAAAATCTAACAAAAAATGCAACAAAAAAGCTTAGGTGGCTGCGCACACRCCTGCAAATGCACATATATACATATATGCATGTATAGTGTGGTACACACGTAAACAACATTTTTGTTGCCCCCTTTTGGCTCTTCTCAGCCAACGTAATTTCTTGTTTTTGTGGTTGTTGTTGTTGCTGGCATTGCACACCTGCATTTTCCGAATGACAAAGTTTTGTTGAAAAATTTATTGAGCTAGAAAATTCGATGTGAAAAGTTTGTCCTCGAAACGCCAGCAGCAGTAAGCCGTCAAAGCGGTTGTGGCAGCCAGCGTTGCGAATGATTGCAAGCATATGCACATGTGTGTATGTGCATCTATATATGTATGCATGTAGGTATGGGTGTTTGCATGGTGCGGAAGGTGTTGGTGCTTCCTATTGCCAAAGTTGGTGCTGCTCGCTGAGCTGAGTTCTTCGGTATGCATTTAAATGTATATGCCATATATGTATATGTGGCATGTTGGTTCTAATGCTTGGTGTACTTGCAACATTGTAGTTTTTTAAGGTTTTTTCATGTTCTTTTTAATTTTAATTTTTCTGTTTTTTCCTTTTTCTGATGTCTATATGAACAAATACATATGTGGACGCATAGTTTCATGTATTTCTATGGACAGTGCAGAATAATTTTGTTTTGACTTAGTTTTATTCCTTCACTTGGATCCGAAAACTTTTTTGGTTCCCCAAGAAGAGATGCAGACTAAATTTTTTTTCTTTTTAATTCTTACTGCAGTTGGACTTTTGTGCAGAAGTTCTTTATCCAAGATATGGGAAAGTTGCCTTTATAAAGTATAATAGAGAACAAAAACAGTACTGATCTTCGAAGGCCATAAGGATTTTTCAAAATATTTTCCATWTTTTTACGCTTTAGAACATGGGTTTCTAACGCATCGACCGTCTCTTCTGGCGTCGAAAAATATTACTAGTTTTTTAAGGCATTAAATAAAGCTCATTGGATCGCTGATTAGAGCGCTCAAAAATGCAATTGTTTCAGTCAATATGAGAGCTTCTTGAAGAGTGATCCGTCTTCGGTGGTTGGTTTTCCTAATTCCTTGAATGGCAGCTGATATATAAATGATTTGCAACTTGTAGAGTTTTTTCAAAAAACAGGGAATAATTTGCTTATAAAGGTGCGAACAACTTTTGTTGAATTCGGCTCAACTTGAAACACCGATGCATTCGACTGCTATCCGTGTTCGAATTCATGTGAGTAAAATCATCGCTTCATTGATTTCATGTGTTTCGATGTATTCTCTTAACATTTCTCTCGATCAATCSACACAAGTCTTTTTGAAAAATTGTGCAAAATCCAACGTGAGCAATTTTTTTTTAATGAAATATTGATGTAATATTGAATGCTGGTTAGCTCCACTAATGCCTATAGTTGTGTTATTCAAAGGTCAAATGATGATCTTTCGATGACAGTTTATACATAGCATGGTTTCCCGAACTACAACTGTTTTTTAAGAACCTAGATGAAGTTTTTATTGGAGTGTTCTACGACCTCGTGTTAATCCACAGCAAAATTTGTAAAAAATAATCGCTTGAAAGTCTTCGGAATTTAATTCCTTTTTTTGACCGAGACGAATATTTTGCGTTACTGTAAACAACCCAAATACAGCTGGTATGTCAAAACGTTCTCAACACTCAATCCACACCAAAATGTCCAACTTTACTATAAAAGTGTCAGTTAACAAATTGGAACACTAGGGTTGCCATATTAAGAAATATAAAATGGGATCTATAATATTTTTATTTCAAATGAAATGGGACTTATTTCTTCCATTAGCGTTAGCATTGCAACCATTCGACTAAGTATTTAATTTAGAGAAAAGTTGGGGAATAATGCATTTAATATTTCCAGCCAAGAAGAAGAAATCATCTTTCGAARTTTTATTATTTTATGAGAAATTTTCTGGAGAATAGTTCAATGGTTAAAATATTTTCAGATAATTGCAGTATATACATATTTCAGACAAAAATATCTGTCTTTAACTCAGTTTCTGCTAGATTTTCAGTTGTTTCAAATATATTTTGAGGTAACGAGAAAAAATTGTCGAGACAAGAGTTATAGATCTAATCATTAACTAAAATTTTACCACCGGAAATCAARTTAAACTATACTCAAAGATTAAAAACTCAACATTGCACCTCCACTACCTATTCTCGACTTCAGATCGCCCGTAAKTTTCTGCTTAATTTTTAAGGTAAAAGAAAACATTTCGTGTGATTGTAGTTAATATGTTGTAACTTAACTTCCCTATCCTTCCTTAATAGGGTTGAGTAATAGAGTTGAGTATTTTTAGCTATATTTACATTCGAATGATTTATATATACACTATACATATACATATATTCAGACACTGCTGCTCTGGGTCATACTTAAAGAAATACACTAAAGTTCATAGGAATGCAATATTTTCGTTTTTTGAAAAAAAATAAATCCACAAAGAGTTATTTCGACAGCAAAGAGATCAACCATAACGCCAAGCTTATRTACTAGCATATACGCCGATATTTATAGAAGAGAAAGAGATAGAAAAGAATGTATATATATGCATATGTTGACTACAAGCAGCAAAGAAATGCAAGCAGCCAGGCATGGCAGCCACCACCGACGCCAATCGACGTCAACCGAGGCCAATGCCGGCGAACACAATGCTGCASACCTTTCTATGACTCTTTTTGCGCCAAATGCTTCACCTGCAGCTCACGTCTGGTTCACATRGCACTTTTACCACTGTTTGTCTAGTTATGCGGCTGCATTTCAATGTTTATTTCCATTTACTCGTCGCTATGTCGGCTTTTTCAGCTTTTTCTGCTTTCATTGCCGGCTTTTAGGCGCTTAAGCGCTGTGTGTCTGTATCATATACTGAGCTGTATGTGTGTGCGTCATATATAAAAAATGCTGATTTGGAGTACATCAATTTACAATAAAAATGTAGCAAAAAATTCTAGGCGCATTGCTGCAACATTGCATGTGGTTGTTGTTGCCAGAAGTCAGTGAACGAGTAGCAGGGAGGCTTCGTCAATTGAAAACTTSTGCATTTGCATTTTTTGCCAAACTTTTTCACTCAGGTTCGCTCTATTTTTATTTTGGCCGCTATTTGTATATATGTATATATATATATATTTTTTTTTTTTGAGGAATTGTAACATTGGATAAACTTGTGAAAGTTGCATTTCGCCTAGGGAGACGTGGCACCGAGCGCGGCTTTCGCTTTTTTTTCTCCAACATCGAACATTCACTTCGCTGAGAAGCTACCTCGAAGTACTCGCACTGCACACCGACTGAGCATTCCTGTATGTGTACGCTCCAATATGGCTGCGGGTGGCTGGGGAGTAGGCGGTGCAACGAACTGTTTGCGTAAGGAATTGAATTTTGATATATTAATTTAAAACTTTGGCTGACTTCCAGCTGCGCGCTAGAGCACTCCGCTATCGTCATGCGCCGAGTGTCGTGTGCCACCTGCTGATGTGTGCCGTTGCATAGTTTTGGGCGTTTTTAGTGCTAGCGCATGCAAATGGGTTGGTTTGTCACGGCGTTGGCCGTTGGCAGCAAAAGTTTTGCCGCTTGTTTGCAAGAAATTACTTAGCAAGGTGTTATTTTTGGCCATTGCAAGTGAATTACTTTTGCTTTTTCTTCACTCTTTCTCCCTTTGGGAAAAAGTATTGCAAACTTTAAATGCACTTTGAATGAGATTGTCGAAAGTAATATAAATTTGTAGCAGATTTTTTGCTGAGAAACAAAATGGGGAATTCACTTATTTTTGCACTGATGCGCTGACTGCAAGTTGTGGAATAATTTTGTGCAGCAAAATGTTAATTGTTTCTTTGTGGAATTAAATAGAAAGTGTGTGATATAGGCAAAGCGAATATCAAATGATATACAGAGGGTGCCATAAGTATAAGTATAAGTATAAGTATAAGTATAAGTACAAGTACAAGTATAAGTATAAGTATAAGTATAAGTACAAGTATAAGTATAAGCATTGATCACCCTAGTAAATATATATTATTTTCCACATGCTCTTACAACAACTAACAGATAATTGAAAATTTCCCAACATCTTATTGAGTTATTTCTGAAACTATCGCAGGTCAACCGAAAGTATAATTAAATAAATCTAAAAATAATTATGACTTTTATACATTTAATTAACATAAACGAAATGTAAACAATTGGTTACACAAACACAAACACAGACACCCACGCACATACAAACACTTGTTTGCCAGCGAGTATGAATGAAGTAATGACTTACGTAACATTTAGGTTACTACGCCGAAGATTCGTGCGAAAACACAGGCAATAAGCAATTTCAGTGACACGCATGCACGCACATACACACAAGCATATGTGTATGTATGTATGCACCATGRCTGTATGTGAGTAGTTGTGCGCTGTTTCTAATATATGTTTACACTAATTCATATTTATTAGCTAAAACTCCCACATCAGACATTAAAGCACCAGAGCGAAACATGTGTAAACACAAAAACAAAATGGCTACAGCCCAACTAACGGTTATCGCGCTAAGACACACATGTATTTTTTATATTTGAATGTGTGTGATTGTATTAGCTYTAGCAGGAATTTCTATGAGTGCGCGTTAACGACCAACACATTAATAAGCCAACACACCCACACGTTGAAGGTGCAAAAACAACAACCACAACAAATACGTGCTGCAAGCAAATTGATTTGAAAGGCAAATGAAAAGRAAAGAAAACAATGGAAATAGTTTACTACGGTTATAACGAAGTAATAATGCCCTTTACAAATAGAAAGAGTTTTTATAGAAGGCTATTCTAGTAAATTGGTTTGCATTGCAGCTTTATGTTATAGTTATGCGATCTGAACAATATTCCGCGATTGTTGATGTCAAATAAAAAAGAAAAAGAAATTCTCACATAATTACTTGATTTTGATCGGTCAGTTTGTATGGCAGCTATATGCTATAGTTTTCCGATCCGAACAATTTCTCCAAACATTACATTACTGCCTCGGAAAATAAACTGTACCAAATTTCTTGTGGATAACTCTTCAAATAAAATAGTTTTCCATACAAGAACTTAATGCCAAATGTTCAGTTTGTATGGAGGGTATATGTTATAGTGATCCGATCCAAACAGTTTTATTGAAGATCATATATTATTCTAGGAAAATAATTCATACTAAATTTCGAGAAAATAGGTCGTCAAATAAAATATTTTTCCATACAAGATTTTGATTCGAAGTGTTCAGTTTGTATGGCAGCTATATCCTATAGTGATCCGATCCAACCACTTTCTTCGTAAGTTACTTATTTACTTCGGAAAGTAATTCTTGCCAAATTTCCTGAATATATATCTCACTTTCACTGAATTATATCTCACCAAATAAAATATTTTTCCATACAAGCACTTGATTTCGATCGTTCAGTTTGTATGAGAGCTATATGCTATAGTGATCCCATACTAGCGGTTCCCATAAATGACCAGCCTCT
This sequence comes from Bactrocera latifrons, assembly GCF_001853355.1. Taxonomy (NCBI): domain Eukaryota; kingdom Metazoa; phylum Arthropoda; class Insecta; order Diptera; family Tephritidae; genus Bactrocera; species Bactrocera latifrons. The sequence continues at coordinate 4,146,974 of NW_017537156.1, forward strand.
TGGTGAAAGAAAAACATGTATAAATTTCATATCGATATCTCAAAAACTGAGGGAGTAGTTTGCAAATATACAGATAGTCAAACATGGCTGAATCCCATCAGCTCCACGCTCTGATCATTTATATATATATAATTATATAAATACATATGTATATAGTTTGTAGGAGCTCTAATGGTACTTTCTAACTGTTAGAAATTTTTGTGTTAAACTTCAATTGTTAGGGGTATAACTATAGTTAATGCCATAATGCTATGAAAAGCTTAAAATGTTTGTAAGTTTATTTTGTGTATGTATGTGTGACCATTTTGGCATGTGTATGTGAATGTGCGCCGCTTATTTCAATCAACCGTCGCTAAAGCAAATCACCAATTCACCCTTTTCRACGACACATTCACACATGTCAAATACGTACAGCTTATATGTTAGCCTCTGTATGTGTGTGAAGGTACAAATTTGTAAGCATGTGTGTGTGTGTATCGTGCTGTTTTGCTGGTGGGCTTATGTCGACTAACCCGACACTATAATTACCGTACCTCGTTAGCAGTACCAGCAGCAGCAGTGACAGGCTAACTCCAAACACAACAACAAAAAAATAATTGTAAAAACAACAACAACAAGCTCGTTATCAGCTAACAGCCATAGAACATTCCTGCTTTGGACTAGAAAGTCTTTTCACTCGCTTTGCGAATACTTAAATATTTTTGGTTTACACAAGCACACATGCATACATACACATATGCTTGTTACGGAGTGGCGGTGTATGCGTGTGTGTGATGTGTCGCTTGGAAAACTTCAACCCTAATTTGCTTTTAATAACTTAATACGCTATTGCCGCCAACAAAGAACATCAGTGTCGGCCGGGCGCTCATTGAAACCTCAAAAGTGCCACACACACACGCACACACACACTCAAACACACTTTTATGCAACCCCTTTGGCCCCTCAGCGGGCGTTATGTGGCTCAGGCAAACCAGCTGAAAAGCAGAAAAGCGGAAAAGCATTGATTCAATCAAAAGCAAATGCAAAGCCAAGCAGTTTATGAATGCAGCAATGCTCGTATGAAAACAACAACAAAARCAAAAAGTACATATTGTGCGAGCGAGTGAATGACGGACGGACTGTCTGGCTGACTGACTGATTGCTCGAGTGGTTGASTGATTACGAATCAATGTTGAGACAGTTCTATTTCATGCAAAATTCTCGCATACACACACATAGGCATCAACATATACATACATTCATAGTTACACGAACACATGCAGCGACATGCGACACAAAGCTAGGTACATACAAATGTGAATAAATGGTGCTTGCGCCCGAAGCTATGCTTTGGAAATGCAACTCACGGGAAATTTTAGCCAACTGTAGTCATATTTATGTATGCGTGCGAGTGTGTATGTACATGTCTATGTGTGTGACAACCAAATGTAGCGTAAGCCACGTAGGTTTGATTATTCTTTGAAAAACGAAGCAAAAAAGGGTTGAGTTCTAAGCATTAAACGAGCCGTTGGTTGGATCTGGTTTTGCCTGCCGGTTATGTCCCCAGCCCGTGTCACCAATCAACCGATAAGGTATCTATGAGTAATTGGTGTGCAGGTACTACTTCTTAGATGGTCCTCTATGTAAGTGAACATATTTGACGGCTTTTATTTCTGTACAATGTGCCTGGTAAGGGGTGAGCAGGCTGCTGACGTGTCTCTCATTGAACACGTCTGCCCACACACGCAACAGATTACACATTTTTGTTGCTTTTGTTGTTGAAAATTTCGTGCGTATTCACGTAATTACTCAACTGAATGCTTGAATTATTTTCACCTACTCAAAAACACCATTCAATTGCGCACATCAATGATGTGAGTGGTGAAAACAATTGCGAGGAAAATTTAAGCAGTGAAACGCATTTAATTTTTTTTCTGTAAAGCGTTTCTTATATCTGTGGCAACCAATCGTTTGGTAATAAGCAAATTAAAATTTATTTTACGAATTTTGAGAGTTCAGACGATTGCTTCAAGCGGTCACATCTGCACTGCAACTGGAGCTGGTTGTGCTACTGCCGGATGCTACGATAGTAGAATAGATGCCTCAGTCCGTGAAACTCGTAAAGAAGGTGAAGTGTCTGGTTTGTCCGAGAGCGAACCGAAGGCTACTTCGAAAAAGGATAAGTACAGGGACGTAGCCGACAAGCTAGCCATCAATCACACGGATGACAAGCAGCCAATGAGATTTGCTGCGATTGCTACAATGACGGAATCCCCAGGTGCGCCTAGCGACTGGACTGTTATAAGCGTTGCAACATTAGATAATGACATAGGAGGTCAAAGCTACAACCCCCCGATCAATAAGGTGACAGATGATATTCTGTACGCCAGGTTCAGGTAGATATCATAGGACGTTGGTATCCTTTTTCTTCTCCAGAAGATGCGCCACTTTACGACGGTGTTAAATTGAGGACATTGTAAAGTTTTGGCAGTACAAAGACAGCTTTTGCACCTTTAAATAGGAGCGAACTGATCCCAAATGCTCCGAAGGCTGAAAAAAATTTGAGAACATAGAATATGAAACACGTTGAAACACACATAGAAACTGAAACCACGACAAAAATGCAAAGCCTAAACAAGTAAGAAAGGGCAAAGTGCGAACAACAGACTGATGATGATCCGATTTTTATACGGCCAAGGGCTGTTTTTTTAGATCTGTAACTTTTAGATTAAGTATGTCATCACTGGAGCAATCTCTTTCAGCAGCGTTACTCTGCATACTTTTTATTCATGCTGGCATTGAGTCCAACCCGAAACCGGGAGATTTTTTCTTTTGCGTCTGCACTAAAAGACTCCATCCAAACTCCACCTCGGTTAGGAATAATACGTTCGGTGGTTGGAGCCATCTTAAGAACTATTAAGATCTTAAGACACACCGGGAGGGGATCACGAGTTCCGTGGCGTCATGCTGTCAACGGACTACTGCGACATTAGACTCCACGTATGTGCAATATGCACCAAGTTTGCATATTGCACATACTCCCACCCATGATCACCCTCGGACACCGGCTACAAATCGAATTCTACGGCTGTATGGTCTCTTTTATCGATTACAGCGAAAGAAATATTGAAGAGAAATCACCATAAAATGGCTAAATTACTTTTAAAAAATTAACACAGGAAATAATTCGATAACAGTTTTGAGTTGAAAGCCACCAAGACCAGACTTAATTTTCTATACTTAAATATTTGGTATGAGAATCGAATAAATCGAGCTTCAACATAAATAAATTCAGCCGGTTTCTATACCAATTTCACTTAATGTAAGTTTTTAACTCAAATATCTGCTTTGAAGACTAAGCTTGTAAGCCGAAGTTAACAGTTTAAACAAAATATATTGGTTCAAAGGCCAAACTTATTCAAAAAATATGTATTTATGGAGTTGAGTAAAAAAATTAGATTACAATATTTTCACCATCTTTCATATACTACGAACTTATCTAATACTAGAATAATTTTAATCAAAAYTTAATTAAAAAATTATAAAAACTCGCATTGCAACATTTCTCAAGTACCATTATATGCTMATTTTTTCAAACTAAAGGTACAAAGTAGTATTTTAATTCAGCACTAATGCCTCAATCATATTTCCATATTACAATAATGCCACTTAAATAACTGAATCACCGACAAAACTATTAAAATGCAAGTTTAAATACAAATTTAATGCCACAATCGCGCTTAATCGGCAGCATTGTGGGCGCACACAGCGCGCCAGCTACATGTACACACTTAATAACCGGTAAAATGCCATTATGCTATCATTCACACGCACACACAGACACAGTCACACACATATACACGCATTTGGACTTACAAAGTTTTACATTTACGAGCGACCGTCGCCGAAAACTCCATTAATAGGTACATAATCTGGCAATTGTAATCCGCTTACCTGCAACGATAAAGAGAAAGAACATGAGTATGAGCAGGAGTGGAAAGCAATGTGAGCGTAAAGGTAAAAAGAAGGCAAATTATTCACTTTGTTCAATTTCGAACAACGCAACTGGAAATTAATATTTAAAATTGTCGCTAGGCGAACATTGCCGCTGCATGCTGTTATATTGTATATGTGTGTAAATGTGGGAGTATGTGTGTGAGTGCTTGTCTGTGGGTGGAATTTCATTTTCTGTAGATCCGCAAAGCTCTCTGTCAAATTGACATGAAATAGGAACAAAGAAAACCAGCAACATTTCTAGCCATACAAGCCGCCAACAAAGCGCCAACCAGCCACCCACTCCAGCGAACCAACGCAACAGCGCTGCAACGGTTGTTAGTCGTCGTCAAAGGCAGCGTCGAAGTGACGAGCTAATCGACGTTATATTCGACGGTCAATGTGATGTCGTGGCACAGCAGCAACGGTGCCACCATCTTCACCTGTCGCGCAAGAGCACCGAAAATTGGAATCGTCAGCAATGAAATGCAATTTTATGGAAGTCGATTTGTGTGTGGAAATGTATACTATGTATGTGTGTCTAGTGGTACGGCAAGTTAACGGCGCTGAGTTGGCGTGTGGAGCGAGGCAGCTGATGGCTTAATAGAGTTGTAAATATAGTTGTAAAAGTGGGTGCCGATCGAAGTGTGTGTGTGTGTGTGTGTAGGTGCTGTATATACAGCTACACATATGCATGCGTGTGTGTGTGTGTGTGTGCCAAAAAGGATCAACGTGGCGGCAATTCCATTTATTACGTTTGCTGTCACATTGGCGCACACACATTGGCTCACATCACACACCCACACAAACACAGGCTTAAAAGACGCTCATAGATACTGGCAAACTCACTGTCACCTACACTTCACTTGCAGTTAGAACAGTTCGAATTGTAGTCAAACAATCAGTTTGTCAGTTCACGCAAAAACGTGTTGCTCACACACACACACACACACGCGCACGCGTATACAAAAGTGCTAACGTGTTTGCACATACATGCATAGATTACTGGCGTAATGTCTGTGGATGGTTTGAAAAATTCAATAAATGTTACGTTCACACAACGCTCAGCCAATTCATTCAGTCAGTCAGCGCAGTCGAATTAACAACAACACTAGCAACAAGAATCAAACATACCCTACTCGGCTACTTGCCTCCGCTGTGTGGCAACAATTCAAAAATTTTCAATTTTGTGAATTTGCAAAATTCACGAATATTTCATTTACACTTGAATCGTAAATGCCGGACATTGGTGCAGCATGGCTGTTGGCAAGCGSCGTGCGGCAAGTRGCAAGTGGCAAGTGATTGTGAAATTGCAAAACTGGATTTGATAGTCGAACGTAATAAACTATACAACGAGCAGTGGCCGCTGTAAGGCGGTTGCTAGCATTTATATGTGTGTGTGCGTGTGTGT
>NW_017537156.1:4152376-4154552 GCF_001853355.1 Bactrocera latifrons
CGACTCACATTGACTAGTCGCCGTGAATCAGCAAATCAACATCATTGTTCTGTGAAAAATTGAAAAATGCCAAAAGAAATGTTTGCTGTTGTTGGCTGCTGCATGTGGTAGTGTAATTTTTCCTTTTGTTAATGTGTGTGTGGCACAAAAGCAGTCTTTTACAAGGGCTGATAAGTGATCGATGGGGAATACTTAAAGTATTTGGAGAAATATTTAGAGTTCTTAAAATATGCTAAACATGTTTTTAAAAAATCGATTAAAATACTTCGATAATAATTTCGATAACTTATTAATACGATTATCGATTAATTGCATTTTGTTTAACAAGTATGAACGATATTTATTTTTACTATAAAATATCGATTAAACAGTTATCGATTACAATTTATTTTTATCCATTGCAATTAATACTTTAGGAAAATTATTATCGATAAAAACTACTTACGGCTAGAAATAGTATATAATTATACTATTTTTAATATAATATTTCTTTTACGGTAAAGTAGAACGCCTTAGGATGCTCAGTATCGATTAAAGTTGCTTACGTAATTCCTAGCAGCTTTGAAAAAAAAGCAGCAAGATGGCTCAGTGATGCAAATATCAATTACATTTCTGTTGCATACAAAAATCGATTACAAATTTACAGTTATCGATTATTAATGATATTTATCGATAAAAATTAAAAGACCAAGAATCAAGTTATCAGTAGACTATAGACTAGAGACATAAAATTGTAATGCAATAATATGTCTGACTGGGCTTATTATCGATTAATAATTATTTATTATACGTGATTTCTAGTACCATTTATAGACAGCAAGGATCGGCTTTGAAATTAAATACATTTTTATTTTTCTAAATGTCGATTAAATTTATTTACTGAAAAATTATCGATTAAAATTTAACAATTATCGATTATGGTTCCTAATTATCGATAAAAATGACAAGTACAAGAAACAAATTATTAGTTACACTATTCATGAACGACTAGAGCCATAAAATTTTAATGAAATATTGGTGCTTAGAGTGTTATCGATTAAAAATTATATTCCATAAGTGATTTCCAGTACCATATATAAATAGCAGAGATGGGCTTTGAAACTAAATATGTTTTTACTTTACTAAATATCGATTAAATTTATTTATTGAAAAAAAAAAACATCGATTAAAAACTTACATTTATCGATTATGGTTGCCATTTATCGATACTAACTTATAGCATAACGTTTAAAATATTTTTGAAACTGTCCACAATCGACTAGAAACATAAGTAGTAACGAAATAACGAAAATCTCAGACTGCTTTTTAACGATTAAAATTACTTTTAATAGGTGATAGGTGATATAGTACCTGAAATAGACAGCAAATATCCGTTTCAAAAATCTGTTATGCCTAAGTAAGTATAGACGTAGTATACGGAAATTCCTCAAAATCGCTAATGATACGCTGTTTTATACGATTTTAAGAATATATGCCTGATTGTATATACAAGATATCGATAAAAGTTACAAATTATTGTATATAAAAATATCGATAATAACACATATTATCGATTACATGTATAAAACTTGTACTAAAGTATAAAAAATAAGTACTTTTTGATCTCAGCAGAAAAACACATTGCTTTCAATAAATGTGAAATATAATTTTGTGATACAAATGTACTTTGTAAAACTTTTTATAATTTATAAGTGGTTTCAGTATTAGAGAGTAATATCTGATAATTTTTTACAAACTGTTAGGAAATTTTGGAATGAAATTGCAATAACATTGCCTACATTTAGGCTTACTTCGTTTTATGTTAGCGAAAACTCACATCTATGAAGTAATGGTAATTTAATGTCTGCACAATTTTGTCAATAAATTAACAGTACTCAAAGAGAAATTTAGTTAAAAAAAAAATCTTTTTATTTTTAGAAACTAAAAATATTSTGATTTTATTAAGTGCTTTATAAATAATATAAGTAGCACAAGGGTCATAGAATTGTCGTTCTGTACAGCAAAATTATTATATTAAACATATCACAGATATTTTCGGGTATTAGTCAATTTTATTTTATGATTACATGTATTAAAAAAAATGCTTTTTTTAGTGACACTAAATGTCTAAAAAGCTTTTATTGACAACAAACTATTAATTTGATTTTTAATGCAGTTTTGTTGATGGTCCATGCTG
>NW_017537156.1:4154592-4157143 GCF_001853355.1 Bactrocera latifrons
TGTATAAATGTAATTGTAAATGCGGCTATTGAAGCTACAATAACTGTTTATGTAAGCTGCACTTGCAAATGCGCATTTAATTTCCGAGTATTGAGTGGCAAGCTGCCGTATTTTCCCTACCATATGTYAGCCATTAATGGACTTTGCACTGAAATAGCAACAACAGTAAAGCAYTAAAAATAAAAATAAAATATATTCAATAAAAAATATACACTTGAAACCAATTGCAATGCATTTAGGTAGAGTATTTGATTCAYCAATTGATTTTTTCTAAATATATGACGATATATTTTTGCATGACCTCACACCCCCCACATTAAAAACGAAAAATAGCGCACAGCAGATATTGCTTAAATTTGGCAAAATGTAATGTTCGCTGCTGAAATTTTATTGATTTTGTTGTTGTCGACTTGGAACTTTTCATTGCATGCCATTACATAAGCGCTAAACAAATATGCAAATGCTTTTTTGTGTGTATGTGTGTGTTAGCCGTCGCTTTGACCGCGCTGCTTTGAGATCACTTTGCATTTTCGGGAATTGTTTGTGCAAATTTCTATCTATTTTTGATTTTCGACTGACAAATATTTTCGTTGTTTYGCATTTTTGGCAGTTCAGCAGAGACAACGGTTCATATATATATGAATTTKTTTTCCGCCACTCGGCGTTGATGTTGTTGATGGCATTTGGCACGCTGACGATGATTTGAATGTTTTGACTGTCTGCCTGCTGGCTGGCCAAGTCTGAAGTATTTGCATTTTTCATATATTGYYKTTGTTKTTGTTGTTGRYGTTTTTCGAGTAAAGCTTTGAATATTCGTTTTGGAAAGATTTTATTTTGGCAATGTTTTTCCGTTTGCGCTCCTGTCATTGATCGATGGTGCTCAAAAACGCAGTCTTGTCCGTATTGTTGTAATGGCTGTTGTTGCCATTGGCAATACCTACTTACAGCGACAAMGCTATGGGGCTAACCAATCGGCAAACTAAAGGCAATCGAATTTTATTTTTGAAATGATTCTCGGTCTAGAGTGTCGAGGAAACGAACAGACACTAGCAAAAAATGCAAGTTGAATAGAATWAAAAAATTTAAAAATTTATGCTGCATACTTTTAGGGTCTGAAGAAAAATTTTAACAATGTACCAGCTTTCAAAACACTAAATTTGTTTTCAAAAATAYCAGAAGAATATATTTTAAGTTGGTTTTGGTGACATAAAAATTTACACTGCATACTTTTAGGGGCAGTGAAATGTTTTAACTAGCTGTTTTTAAAACACTGCAGCTCTTTAACACAAAAAGTTACCAAAGTAAATTTTAAATTGATTTAAAAAATATACATACTTCTCCTGGTTCGTTCCACTATTAAACTTGAGCGCCGAAAAGTGTGCAATACATTTTTTTYCTTCACTTTAATCCTGTTTATGACTTTACTCAACTAAATTGCCTTTATTAATAACTCATATAAACAGTGTAGACCCATAGTAGTCGCACACACATCCTCCACACGCACGCATATCCCGCATTCGTCATTGCCATTGCACGCTTTCGCCTCTATTATAGCCCGTCACTAGCAGCCATGGCCGCCTGTCATTACAAAAAATTGAAATCCAATTGAATTGGAACTAAAATCAATGATTTATTTCGATGCAATAAATTTYGTGCATTCATTCATTTGTTCACTTCTGTCTTCAGCGCCGGCCATCAGTGCCACGAACAGCATTGAACAGATTTTAGACATCATGCGAAAAATGACAACGGCATTAAATTGAGGCGAGAAAATAAATAATAAACTGTAGCATGACTACAGCAACAGCAACGTGGAGTGTTTATCGTTCAACGGCTGTGCAACAGGAAATGAAATTTGCTGAAATGTGGCTGGAGTTGAAGTTCACTTTTCCAAATTAATTTGATGCAATTTATTATGGAAAGATGGTTAGCTTTTCGGTAAAAGGAGTAAGCTTGGATATTGCCTATAATCTCTGTATGAGTACAGTCAGTCTTTATATTTTACTTGAAATGCTGTAAATTGATTACTGTGYAGTTTAATATATGACAAAAAATATGTAAAATGTGTTTGCAAAATCAAAAACATCAGATCTAGTTTTAAATACACTTTAAGTTAATAAATATAATTTTGAATTTACAAAAATAGCAAATATATTAATAATTTCATTTAAGTATAAATATATGTATATGAATATGATGTCATATCGAGAGCCAATTTTTGTACGAAGCCAAACATATAATAATTATGTAAAATTAATTAAAATTTTTAACTTTCAAAACAAATCAAAGCTGCAAACACACTCCCAAAACACTCCCACGTTATTAACTTGATAAATATAAGTCATGTGATATCAGATCATATGATACATTCATCATGTGATAATTCTTAACAACGCCTTAAATATCATATAGCACAATACTAAGCTGCAGTTTGTTTATATAAAAGTAAAAATTAAAAAATAAAGAATAGTCACGCGATATAATATTATATGATATTCTGATATTTTTCATATGATAATTTTGTATAACGTTGGAAATGTCATACAGCACA
>NW_017537156.1:4157575-4201714 GCF_001853355.1 Bactrocera latifrons
ATACATTAGATATTGCATGAACACCTGGCCGTAAAAAATGTTTGTTCTTATTAGATTCCGCACAATTTGACAATCGCTCAAAAAAATGCTCGTGTGGATTGGTGTAAAGAAAWGCTGAAAAAATACGATCGCGGTGCTTCAAAGACGTTTATAAGACGTCACAGGTGACGAATCATAGATCTATGCGTATGAGCCCGAAATAAAACAGCAATCGACCGTGTGGGTCTTCCAAGAATGTCAACGATTTTCGTCGCCAGAAGATGCTGTTGAAGCATTCAAAAACCATGTTTCGGAGGTGTCTCAATCCGAGTGAAAAAAGTGCTTCGAAAATTGGTTTGAGCGCATGCAAAAGTGTATAAATCTTGATGGAGAACGTTTTGAAAAACAATAAAACCATTTTCGTTGATAAATATTCCTATTTTCATTATTAAGCCAGAAATATATATAGCAGCCCTCGTATGTTGTTAACTATGTGATAGTTCTCATTTTCACTTGAACTATCATACGATCGAATACCACCTTATATTTTCTTAATTATTTTTATTGAAGTTACGTGATATGCATTTTTTGGAATCAGATGATATAATATCATATGATGTAAACTGCGGTGATACTTTAAATCGATGTTTCGAATCATATTCAGATCATATGATTATAATAAATGTTGCTAAAAATTCAAAWAGGCGCCATGATTTTAGGTATTGTTTTCAATTTCAGAGTATTTAGTTCAAATGATATATAATCAACTAATGAAAGAAAGAATTTGTCTAAGATTTTTTATTTATATCTTACGGTGATTCAGCTCTATCAAAAACAAAAGGTACAAAGTCTTTAAAGACGGGCGAGAGTTCTTTGAAGACATGCTTTGTTCTGGACGACCTTCGCCGTCTTCAACTGCTGAAGTTAYTAAGAAGGTGRAGGATATGGTGCTTAAAAATCGTTTGACAAGAGCTGGAAACAGAGCATGACATCTCTCGCGAGTCTGTTCAAATGACTTTGTTGGATGTTTTATATATGAACGCGTTCTTGCGTGACTCGTACCGAAAAGCTGAATTTTCGTCAAAAAAAGTGCCTTAAAAAGTCTCGCTGGACATGCTCCGATCCCACATTCATAAATATCATTATAACTGCCGATGGGACTTGGGTTTATGAGTTTGACAAGCAAACAAATCAATAATTACCGAAATAGGAAAAAAAAATCAAAAAATTACTGAAAAAATGCTCAAAAATCTAGGTGATGCTCATAGTTTTTTTTTTTTTTTTTTTGATATTCGTGGTTTGGTGGATAATGAATATGGAGGAACAGATGGTCTATAATGAATTTTATTTGATCCGTATTAATGAGAACATCCGTCGAAAACGTCCGGAATTTATTTCAAACGATGATAACGCGCCGTCCCATCGAGCCACGATTGTGACCGAACTTAAAGCCAAAAATGTAATGAATACAAATTACTAACCACCGTATTCACTAGATTTGGCTCCTTGTAATTTTTTCTTGCCTCCTAAACAGGAATTGTCGATCCGCGGAACAGGTTCAGTCGATCAAAGATACAACAAAATTCGGTGAAGGAGCTGAAGGCCATTCCAAMAAGTGCTTATGAAAAATGTTTCGAGGACTGGAAAAATCATTGGCACAAGTGTATTACATCTGGTGCGGAGTACTTTGAAGGCGACAAAATAAATATTGCTAACATTGATAATAGATATTTTGCGTTTTATTTAAAATCTCCGGTTCCACTTTTGTCATTGTCCAATATATATATATATATATACACTATGTACAATAAGTTTTTTCAAATTAGCAAGTGAATATAACCCATTAATGCAAAGAACCCATTATCTTTACTCATCCTCATCAGCCACTGCCACGCTCATTTCGATTTCACTCAAACAAAGCACACCCATATTAGTTAACTTCCTTTACCTTGTCACACTGAAAATTAAATTAACTTTATAAATAAAATATGTATGCACTCATTACTTAAAACTTGCATTCAAAGTAAGCTTTTCTTCGTGTTAATGAGTTCAACAAATGTTGCTTTATTTATTTGGCTTTCTTTTATCAACAACAACAGTWACAGCAACAGCAACAACATTTAAGTAGAACAATTAACCAACTGACGAAGTCATTATCATTAACTGCCACAGCTGTCTCAACGACTTGCGCCGAGAGTGGAAATCATCATTGGAAGATAAGTAATGAAAGGAAAACAAGCATTCAAAAGGAATAAACAAGGATAATGAAGTTGGCATTGTGACAATGCTGGCTGCCTGGTTGACTGGGTGCCTGGCTGGCTGACATGCGAATGAGTACAAGCAAACATTGCAATTGGAATGTCGCAACAACTACCAACACACACACAAACAAAACACACGAAAGTAGTTGCATAAGTAAGACGCATATGTGTGTATGTGTTTATTCGCGTCCGTGTGTGTGTATCGAAAGCAAATAATGCAAGCAGTTAACAACTAAAGCTGTAACAATGCAAAGCAACAACAACAATAGTAACAACTTGATAWCTAGCACACAACAGCAACAATCAACAGTTACTCACAACAACAACAACAACAACGTTAAACGTCAGCAGTCAGCAACGCAAGACGCCGCTCGCTGCACGAAGGAGTTCTCCAGCACAACAACAATAAAAATAGAAAAYAAACTAGCAAGTAGTGCAATAATGAATGTGCAGAGGAGTGAAAAAAGAAAAACTCTGCAAAAGTTGCGAAATAAAAATGTGCTCGAGCGCTGACAACTCTCTTTACCGATTATCATTGCGTTTGACTGTGTGTGTGTTTCCTTATCACCTATGTGCGTGTATGTGTGCATTACCTGTGCAACAATGTTTGCACTTAAATTGCTTGCAATGAACAACAGCAATGCGCATTGTCGAGCGTCGAGCAAAGCAAACTCTYAAGAAGATCGCTGCGAAGAAGAGCGAAGAATTAAAATGAGAATGTCATCGTGCTSTTTAATTTACTCCCACATATGTACATGTATATATATGTATATATATGCAAACATACACAGTGGCTGGTTTGTATGTATATGGCAACATATTWATTTGTTGTAGGTATGTAAAAAGTGTGTGTGTGTGTGTGTTTAGCTCCGGATAGTGCAATCTAACTTTGAGTTGAAAAAAGTTTCATTTATATTCATAGATTGACGCCTTGTATATGTATATATGTAACTTCCATACAGTTCTTGCTAACTCATATGAAGATGCTAGTGTGCATATAAGTATGTTACATATACATATATGAAATAGCATACGAAAATAATTATTAACTAGACAGTCGGTGGTGTTGAAGGAGGGTAAAGACAAGTCTCTTTCTACGACATTTTTTGCCATATATGCATCTACTCGAGATTTTTAGATTTTTATGATTAAATTTGCAATTCAGTCCACTTTTCTGCTATGTTTGGAACTATCAGARGGCCGTACGCCTGTACTTCATAGTTAAGACAGGAAAAAAGATTACAGGTCTTCACTAAAAGTCTCCTCCAGGTTGGGTCAGCCCTTTAAGTACACACCAACCAGTTTAAGAATATGATTAAGTATAAATAAATAAAAAATTAKRATAGGTATAACKCCATTTGTTTATATCACAAAGTTGATTTAAATTTGTTTCGGCAATCGGTTTCCAAGCTCAGGACGTTCAAGTAATTATTTATCCAAAACTTTTAAGTTTAGTCGAAAAGCTCGTTTTAGAGTCAGTGAGAAAAACTTTACAGAATTTTCAGGATCGATGAGCTTGAAATCTTTACTCCGCCTTGTTATATAGTACTTGGCGGTTTTTTCTCTGCTCACATACCAACGAGAGACATGTGGATAATAGGAGTCGCTTGAAATGGTAAGCACTGAGATTTTGCAGCTTTCTATCAGCCTCGTTCGGGGTCCTGGTCATATCGGAATCGCTAAAAATTGCAAAGTTGATGTCATAGTTGGAAGGACCACTCCAGCGATCACACTGATATGGTACCGAGTTGGATTTGCATTAGCAATAGGAAAGTCGACTCTGACTTTAGTCAAAAATCGATCTTTTAATAGAAATAATCGACTTTTTAGGAACGAGTCAAGCCTGTYTTGAATATGTTTAAATTATGTAATAATTTAATAAAATATTGATATATCTAACGAATTTCGCGTACTTACAAAAAATTAATTTACAAAAAGTCGACTATCGGGATTGATTAATCGACTTCCAAAATTGAAAAACTAGAAGTCGATTCCAATGCTCGCGCTCTTTCCATCTCTAATTTTCATTGGCGTCTTGCATTCTATCACAGAATCACTGGTCATAACACGCAGTCGACTAGCTGAAGCATTGCACGATCTATTTCGTCTAGAGTATAACGGAGGAGATCTTCTGAGCTACTTGCTTTTAGCAAAGTTCATTTTACCGCTATCGTATGGGTATTTATTATATATCATATTTTATTCATAACGGATACAAGTTGTCAACATTGCCTGTACAAGGGTGAAGTGGAAACATATAGGCTCCATTGTTCAGCCTTTTCAAGACTATTAATAATTACAAGCGTGCTACAAACGATTTGAGGCGGAAGGAGAAGTAAGAAGTGCGTGGGAAATGAAAAATGCAAATGCATTCTTTTTCAGCAGGTCGCAAGGAAGCTTAAGTTTCGAAATACAGCGGAATGTGAGATGTAGAATAGAAGCAAGTGATATGGCAAGCGCAAATTACTTAAGAAGCTAGACAAACAGACTGCGAGTGATTACGAAGAAATAGCGCGTTTGACGATAGTTTCACTTTCCGTTCGAAAATMTCGTACACATGTTGCTTTAGTCTATCTGCAGGGGCAAATTTTCTACGTGGTCACGCTGCAGCTGCGGCTCCTTAGATGAGGTTCTCATATTGAAGAATAATTTTTGTAACCACCCTAGCAAGCCGGCAAATATCTGCTCCAGTTCACTAGTAATATTTCTCTTCTTCTTGTCTTACTTTCATTAATTTCCATGGTATTCTTCGGCTGCTTCCGGTTATGCCACACCCATTATGATTGCTTTGTTGCCTTTAAGTGTGCTTGAAGTGTGTACGCAGTRCTGCACAAAAGTTTGCCATGCTTAGGCACATTGCAACATTGTTGCTCGCTGAGGCGCCTAAAAGCAGTTTGTTCGAAAATTGTCTGCGCTGCGTTGCTCGCCAACAATGCCGGCGTTCGAGTGCCCTTTTTTGTTGCATATAACGAAGAGATTGGTTTTTGTTATTATATTTTTTGCGGCGTAATTTCCCGCTTTCACTACTTTTGCAAATCTCTAAAAATAACTGCGAGCAAATCGTGCAAGCCGCTTGAGTGATTTGCTGAATCCGCTATTGTGCGCACTCCATTTTTCATTGTGTTTCCACTTGTGCCTGAAATTATAGCCGTTTCGCCTATCCTTGATTGTGTGGCATGCCTTTTTCGCAAGCCTCAAGTGGTTTTTTCTTCCATTTTTGGTTTGAAAGATTTACATTTTACTTATACATGTCTTTGTTGCTCTTCTGTTACCAATTTGAATTTCTGTTTTAATGTTGCAACATTCATATCGCTTTCTCTTTTGTTTACCAATCAACACAACCGTTTCTTTTTAATAATCTACATTATTTTCAATGCCGTTTCCGCAATTATGTTTATTAATTTCCATTTCATTGTTTGCTTTTAATTTCTTTCTATCTTTCATTGCTGGTCATTCTATTTCGTTTTTGTTTTACAGYCTTGTTCTTTTCGCATGAATTGTTACTTTCGTTTTCTTCTTGTTTACTTTTCAGTCGTTTTCTTTGTTTTCATGCTCTYCAGATTCGTTTCCTGCTCTTCTATTTTTTATTTCTTCTACTATTGTCTTTGTTAATTAACTTTCATCAAWTCCTTTCAATCATTTTTAACCAAAGTTTCTTTAGTTCATTTTATGGAATAAAGAAGGTTTCGATTCATGAAATTCATTTGAGCTTTGGTAAGACTTTCAATCACAATAGATCAGTAGGAGTCCTACTAAGCTAATTTTTTTGCTCCTGAAATGCAAGCTTAGAATATGAGCTAGAATTTCGGAGAATATTCGTTTTTCTAGACAAAAACTGGAATTTTGCTTTGAGAACTATTCTCAAAAATACTTTTTTAGTATGTCATGCAGCAAAARCCTCTACTAAGTAATTTTGTACTTTCCTTTATTTTGAAGTACTTATCTAATATATATTTCGAAATGTGAGTTCTCGATTTGAACAGAAAATTTGTAAGAAAAATTCCTTTGATTCCATKAATAAATGTAGGCTATAGAAATATAACTAAATTAAAGCATTAAGCATAAATATCCCAGAACAGCAATAACCTTAACCTGCCAATCAAGCGCAGAATACCAGAACTATTGACAATAGTTGCTGCTTTAAGATCGGTAAGCAGTTGAGGAGCAGACTTCTCTCTTGTTGAGCAAAAATTACATTCTATAAGCTACTCATTAYTACTAAGCTTTTATACGGCGCCAAAACAAGGACGATGAGATCTTTAAAGTGTTCCGCAAGGGCCTTGAATATCAAATAAGATAGAATCTATATGAATATAATTAAGCACATAAAAATCTAACTGCTGCACTGGTTAGGCCTTGTGATGTGTAGGAAAGATGAWGATCCAGCRAAAAGCTTTATTGACTCCAGACTTTTGAATAGACAACGGAAGCAAGAGCCCCCATTTATTCAATGGAAGGACTAAAGGCATCCAGTTTACACTTGGGATGGATAAGGATAGAAGAAATTGTCGAAAATTTGCGTTTTTGGCCGAGACCGACTCAGGATTTTAAATTTATTTAAGTATGTTTTCGTCTTTCATTTCAGTTGRGCTTATATTATATGTTTCATGTAAGGACACGAGCATTATAAAGAGGAGTAGATATAACCAACCAACTATTACATTATCTCTTATTCAATTAACCCTTTGATAAGTTTAACTCAACAGCTGATTGAATGAAACTTCTGACACCAATTAGCGAGCGCCAAAAGGTATGCTTCGTGCAATATTTTAATGTTGGTATAAGTCAGTGGCGGTTGTCTTTCGAATACAAACTTATAAAAAACCACGAGCATTAAATCATTATTTTTCATTWCAAAGTACAATTAGATAAGGTTCATATATATTCATATATGCTCATAAATAGTCCTAGCACGTCCCTCCACCGAACGCGTGTAATAAAGCAAACAAGCGTACCTCCAAATAACAGCTGAGATTTTTGTTTTCGGTGTTGCCACAGCGCTCGTAAAACAAACATTTACAGTCGAAAGAATATATGCATTCGAACCACTTAATGAGCGTAACAGRCAATGAAGARAGTATACGAGCAGAGCGTGTAACCAACRCYRTGGCATGCAACTTGCACATAAAAGWAAAATAAAACAAAACCAMAACGCAGTAACAACAACTAAATTACAAAACCATCAAAATAAAAATAGACAACAAGCAAGACGGCGATTGCCTTTCGTTGTCTACAGCGCAGTGATATGAATAAGGTTGAGGTCGCTGGTTGGAGGCAATGTGACCGTCATAAATTCCTTTGCATGTTTGGTTTTTATTTGTTTAGTATTTGCATTTCATAAATATTAAATTCCGATCGTAGACTCAAACACGCATACACACACACTGCCAAAGGACCCGACACTCAAGTAGCCGCGTAACAATCGGCGTTTGCCGCTAAGGGTATGCATATTTAATTTAAAGTMTTTGCCAAGGCGCTGAGGCGAGACTGTGTGGAGAATTGTGGGCGGAAAAAAGCAGCGATGTGTGGCGTCTTACACTCCATGTAGACTGTGGTTGACAAAGAAATGCCAGAGTGAAAGTTTATATATAGACACAACTATGGAAGGGTGGTTGCTGGTGTTTTTTTTTGTTTTTTTTTTGTATTTTGCGATAAAATTACATGTCAACTAACTTCAAAATTATAATATTTTAGAGGGTTTGACTTTTGATCTCAAAATAATTATTAAAAAATGAATATAAGGTGTGTGTCCCTGCTAGAATACCACTAAATGTAGGCAATAATAGTTGGACCTCACTAACATTTCCGATTCATTGGGGAAACGAAATGAAGTCGAACCATTTCTGAAGCGAATATTAACAGGAAACGAAAAGAAGATCAAATACGACAATAATGAGCGAGAAAGGCCATAATTCAAGCGTGGTAAGCTCAACAAAGGGTGGCACAGCGTAGATTGCAACCTCCAAAGGTAATGCTGAGTGTTTGGTGGAATTGAAAAGGAATCATCCACTATGAACTGCTATAGCCTGTTCGAACGATTGATTCTACATTTTACCATCAACCACTGATGAAATTCAAGCAAATTAATCGAAAGAAGTGGCCAGAACTGACCAACAGAAAGGGCTTCGTCTTCCCTCAGAACAACGCTGGACCACGCACATTATTGATAACTCGGCAAAAACTGAGAGAGCTTGGCTGGCAAGTTTTGTTGCATCCACCATATAGCCCTGACCTTGCGCCATCGGTACCATTTGTTTCGGTCAATGGGGAACTCCCTTAATGGAGTAAAGTTGGCTTCAGGAGAGACTGTGAAAATTAATTGTCYCAGTTTTTCGCCAAGAAACCAGAAAAGTTTTACACTGATGGAATTATGGCGCTAGCGGAAAAATGACAAAAAGTGGGTGACCAAAGTGGTACAAATCTGGTTTTCTAAAGTTCATTATAAATATAAAGAACAAAAAGTTGAAGTTTGATTAGAAATACGAAAAGGCTTTTTCGACTAACCTATATATTTAATGTAAGGTGTATGTCTCTGCTAAAACACTCCTAAACGTAGACAAAATATTTTGATGATAAGCTAAACCGCATGAGCTGATGTAGAATAATATTGTTGGCCAACATAATAGGTTTATTATAATATTTWGCATATGGTTTTATTATAATTTCTGACTGACACATTTTATTCAAGAAATATTTTGACATTTTTACACAAAAATATTATTAGTTAATTGACTTTTCAAAATAATACGTTTATGCTTCCGTAAAAACTCACGCAACATTTTTCGCTATTTCTCGCATTATAAATACCTAGTACGCCTTCTAAAATAATTATATATGTKCTAAATTCARTTCAAATCCTCACAAAATACCTTTYAGATTAAACTACTTAATTTGCRMTTTTAAAGTGTTTTTCCTRAGCTTCCAAAGTAGTCAAGAACATTTTGCTAACTTCTGAAASTTGTAAATGACATGATTAAAAATTTTCAAAGTCCTTTTAAAAAAGAGAAAGAAGCAGCAAAACTGGCTGTGAAACTAAAGAAAARTTCTACGAAAACAACATAAACGAATTGAAACTTTTCACAGTGCTGACATTGTGCGAGCAGCGCAGGCCTTTTTAAACTTTTCAATTTATATGCCTGCTACGACATAGTGGACACATCAAACTTTGTACTTAGCACAGGCCAAACAAATTACAAACACAAGCAAATAAATAATAAATAAATAAAAAATTTTATAAAAAGTCGAGAAATAAGCGGAGACACGTATGACTGCCCAGAGAGATAGCGAGCGAGATGTGGAGCAGGGCATAAGAGCCGCCGCAGCTTGGGGCTGTCAAGTAGAGCAATTGCAAACTTTGCGGCAAAGTTAGCAGGCGGCGGACTGAAAGCTGAGGGAGGGGCGTGGCGACTATAGTGTGGAAATTGCTGAACCTGAATGCTGTTGCTTGCGCGCTGACCCTTCGCTACAATGCCATATGGCTGAAGTGCATAAGTATTGGCGTGTGATTGGAATTAATTTAACGATTTTTATTTTCCGTTATGCCCTCAACGGCTTTTTGTGCGTAGCCAAATCAATGCTAGCTARCATATTTCCAATCATTTATCATAAACCCTCATCATTATGGCAAAAATCAAATGCAAATGCAACAAAAATGAAAAACCAACACGGGGAGCACAACGGACATACATACAATAACCTTAAATCTGATTACAAAGCATATTTAAAATTTTTYCTACTCAACTGCAATGGCGCTCCAAATTATTTTTATGCCAGGATATCACAAATGCATATATATGTGTGTGTGATTGTTTACTTGCTTGCTGCTCAAGTACGTGTATGTGAGTGTGTGTGTATAGCTACAATATGCGCAAATATTGTTCAACTACCCGCACATCACTTGCGACGCATCACTGCATAGGCTAAACATCAAGTGTCCACTCGATATTGTTGCGTATAAGGCGCGGGGGAGCGGCTAAGACCCCTTGAAGTATGCAAAGTTGTTTGCTGATATTCGGTTTTACTTCGATACCGCATACATATATGCTGGATAATAGTTGGCTCGAGGGTGGCACGCGCACGCCGACTGCGTGCGTGTTATGGCATCTTGGCAATTTCATTAGCATAACAACAACAGCAGCAACAAGCATAACAACTTGAAGCATGCAAAATGCTAAACAAAGAAAATAAACCGCAAGTATATGGCATAAGCGCASCTGAATACGCTGATCTGCTTAAGTTTATAGTTGTGCGTGAACAGAGCGCTAYGGCGCAGATGATAGCGCTTACGGCGAAGTGACTTTTCTTGTTCCAATATGCATAAATAAGTGGCATGCATAAAGACCCACCTATTTATCTGACTTCTATTTTATAATATTTATTTATATTTTCCCGCAGTTTGATATGYTATCGTTAGAGCGCATATATACCAAATGTACATATGTTTGCGTTTCCCCTCAGCTTTTTGGTGCTTTTGATGTTTTAGCATTAAATTTTGAACAGCTGTGCCTGTGTGAGTATCTGCCGTAGTCTGGCTAAGTCCGCGTAAAACCGTTTTTTGCTGATATCGTAACTGATGTGTCATTATATACATATATGACAGTGTCTCAAARTACGGAATATTGGTAGAAGCCATTCTATGACAAGCGGTTCTACGTAACCGTAATGCACTAGGACTTATATTGGACCAAGGACTGTCAATATCGGACTATACTATCTTAGAAGGAGTAAGAAATTGAGTCTACTCTTTGGCGTCACAGTGATCAGTGAATTATTAAGGGGTAAGGTTTTGACCTTTGAAGGCATGTTTCATAAATTCCGGCCTCGATAGAACCCACTCTAGACCGCTACTAAGCAGACCTTTCGTATGGGTTGTCATTTTGCGTCGTAAGATTGTTTTATCGAAGAGTGCGCAACCTACTGCTATATCTCTTTCCGTAGAGCTTTAATCGCGCAGCTTCAACAGAAAAGAGTACAGCCATCATAAAGCTTTTCTGGCTTTTCTGCAGAGTTAATTTCGAAGAAAACGTGTCATCTGAACTAACAAACCAAAAAATTTTACGTGCGACAACCACACCTCTAATACTAAAATCATTACGCTAAGGCTAAGTATGTCGAAATCAGTCATCAAAAGTCTTCACAGTGCCTTCAATAGCGCACAATACTATTGCAGGCCATATGAAGGGACTCGAACAAAAAACACTGGACTTTTTTAACTGTATTCCTAAAAACGTAGATCCCAGCATCGTAGAGGCTACTCATAGCGCCTTTTTTTTTTTTTACTTACCCACATACCGATGAAAGATATTTGGATGGAAAGGAGTCGCTGAAGAAGAGGAGCAGTGAGTTTTTTGCTAATGGATCGAAACTAGAAAGCGAAAATTTATAAAGAGTTCACCGCCAGTCTTAGATTTTGCCTAGCACACTAATATACTGTTCAAGCAGAAATGGCTAAGCTGTAGACGTACATCTACAAAGTTCAGCCTCTTCAGAGAAGTAAGCATTCACGCTGAGAAATAGCGTAATTGAAATGGGAACGATTTGGATCTATATTGACTTGTAGGTCAATGGTTGAGGTTGAGGGTAGGACTGTGGTTGAGGACTCGCTTCATGCAACTACCACATCTTTTTGGCCAGATTGTTCAGCAAAACTGAGGTTGAAGAACATCGGCAGTCTCACTTTTGGTGCACCCGGAGACATATTAGAAACTTACGTGAGCCGACTCGACACATTTGTTGATCGGCTGAAGCACTTTGTCAATTTTGATGATCTTATGATCTGTTATATAGGGGTTTAAGTGACGTTATAAGCTCTCCTAATCAGACCCCTCTTCTGGCTTAAGTTGCAAATTTGTATATAAAAAATTTCTAAGAGAAGGTCTTAAATAATGCAGAAAAATGTGAAATATGCTAGATTGTATTATCTTCGTGTTCTCCTAAAGCCCAAAGAAACCCAATTCAATTTCAGTATTATTTTTTAATGCTTTTATGAAAAAAAGCTTAATTCTTGGGGTCATTGCGATTAAAATGAATCGAGTGGAATGAAATAGCATTCCGTACAAATATCAATTCAGTACAGCCTAAAGGCTTAACGGCAATAAGATTTTATACAGCTGAGCGCTAAAAGAAATCGAAAAGCGGCTTACATCACACGACATGCGCTCAATTTAGGTCGCAGCTATTACAAATGCCCCTTAAGCATCACATATACATATATTTATATGTATAAGGTATGTATTAGCTCAGCTGACTCTGCTTTTGCTCAATCAATCCCATTTACCGCTAATCCCTTCAATGGGAAAAGCGAAACGCTACAAATCACATGCAATTGTCTTCGATTTGAGACGATTTCAAAATCCAAGAACGCAGCAAGGATATAGTATGTAGCACACATACACACATATGTATGTAAATACTGCTCGTCTCTGCCATTAAGCGTCTTAGTCAATTGACAAAGGCCGTGCGAGAAGCCTGTCAGCATTTATTGGAATCAAATAAATTGGATCTGTATACCTTCCGCCCCCCAAACCGTGTGGGGTTGTTTGAAGAAAATATTAATTTCAGCTTTAATAAAATGATACATAATATATACATACAGAGAAATGCTTCGTATCTGCTGTATGCATTATCTCATGCTGTAGCTATCTAASAGTCAAAGTAACCTGCGTTTAATGGCGCTTGTACTTCTACCCCTCCTCTTATCCCCACTCAGCTCCACGCACATGTAATTCGATACGGTGGAGGAGCTTTCTTTCATTGCCTATCAAATTGATATATATTTTTATTACCAAATTATCCCACCGCTCCTTCATGCCTTTTGCGCTTGGCTATTTGCTGCCACGAAACTCATAAGAACAAATGATTTTTGCTACGTCGGACAGACGCATTTTTATTGGCTTATATGATAATAGCCTTTGCTTGACTTTTATTGCATCTGAGGTATCTGCGGGGGGCAGTCAGCTGTAATGAATGTAGATATTCGGTAGAATATAATTTATATTCGTACTGCAATAATAGAGACGCAATGAGAGTGTCGCTTTGGAGTTCGGTGACAATGGTTTAAGGATATCATATTTTGAATAAGAACCTAAAAATATGCTGAAAAGAAGACAAAACATGCATAAGGTGCTTGTCTCTGCTAAGAAGCTCCCAAATGTAGGCAACGTTTTTAATTGTGAAAAAATCTGGCATATTTTTTTCAAAAATATTTAGCTTAGGTTTTTGGAACAAGAAATGTTATATTAAAATATGGTTTAGGGCAAACTAAAAATTAAATGGATTCAATTTAATAAGAGAATATGTATCATTCCGAGCCCTTTGTAATGGATTTTTTATTATTTGTTCAGAGTTTTTATCGATTTGAAAAGGCAATGCGTTAGAAAAGGAATTTTTTGATAGATAGACTATGTAGACTTTCATTTAAGCTACCGCAACTTTTAGCTCATTGCAAGAAGGCTAACTTTTCAAGTCACTGTACTAACGCCTTCTCTTCCAGCATCATGGTTAATAAGTAGAAATCTGAGAACTCTCAAATTCTTGCAAAAATTATGTGTTCAAACTCTACATACATATTTGAAGCCTACAAYTCACCCTCTCTACTTTTGTAAACAGAATCTGTCATGACATTTTAATGTGAAGATTAAATGAATAACTGATACTAAAGGGTGGTGAAATATTATTTTTAAGCGTTCAGCTGCAGATTATTCTTTTAATAGGAAAAATAAGCACTCATTTAAGGCTCTTCAGTATTCGCCGCGAAAACTATGTCTTTTTTTCGTATTAAAATAATAATCTGCTTCCCCACTGCTTACAATAAACGTATATTAGTGTGTGTGCGTTGAGATGGACATTATGCATCCCGCTGGTATTTAAACACACTTTAAATCGCATTTAATTGTCTTCAAACACAATGCCAAGCGGCTTCTGACATAGAAATATAACTTAGCAGGGGTAACCTTGCGGCTAAGTTGCATAAATTTTTATTTGAACACTTAACGGTACATTATAAATTCATAAATACGAGTTAATGCTTYCCATTTATAATAACTGCCCGATAGAAGAGGAAATAAAAATTAATAATGACAAAAAAACTATAAGAAAGCAAGGGAATTACAAATTACGTGCGTGACCCGCTTATGCAAATCCTTCTTTCTCAACTACAGCTGCAACTACAATAAAAAAAAAAATAGCTCAAATTTAAACCACAATGCACTTGGTGTGCTCATTATGTTGCTTTCATTTATTATTGAGCCAGTTTCGAGCTCTGCTGCTGGCATATCCTTTCGCTGCAGTTTTACTGCTTTCACTGTGCTTGGTATCCTTACTCATGCWGCTTACYGTCGATTTGTGCTGAGRATGTCAATTTTGCAATTTTAATGATAACACGAAAAGCTTTTAAATGTCAATAAGTTTTTGCTGCTTTTCTTTTTTCAACTTTTTTCGCCTTGCTTCATTGCTTCATTGCTTCATTGCTACATTGTTCACATGCTTCTTCTTCATCTTCTTGATTTTCTAGTCTATGCATTTTTTATTAGTTACACAAATTCATTTGGAAATTTCCACTCTACGACAACAACAARGCACACTTATGTTTGTACTTGGAAACTTAAGCGCTTAAGTACTTATTGCCCACCGTTGTTGGCCCTACATCTTTCAGCACTTCAGAGTTGCGAACTGTGTCATCTCCTCTACTCGGTCAATATACCACTTGTCCGATATTCGCCGTTACGTCAATGCGTCCATACCAGTGGCTACTTTCCGTTAACTATGCATTTACCGTTTTCTTTCTTAAGCTTTTGTTAAGCTTTGTCATATTTCTATCAGCTGGCGTGTGTGTGTGYATGTAACCGCTGGCGTTTTTAGCCACTTTATTTCAGAATTTTTGTATGGCAAATTACTTTTAGATACTTCTCAACCTATAAATATATAAAATAGTCTCCTTTTTTTTAACTTGAATGTTAGCCATTCTCTCACTAACAATACCAAACAATAGACACTTAAGCTGCTGTTGTAGATTTTAGCGCACTTTTTAGGGCTGCTTAAAAATTTATAAACTGCCAATGGCGAGCGTATGCCGTTGAGGCGATTTTCTTATGGCAGAAAATATACGACAACAATGCAACAATACTGTTGAGCTAAAGTAGAGGTCCTTAGAGAAATTTTCGGAAAATATTTTATAACGATTTTCTTATTTATAGCTCACTCCCGGTCACCCGCTCTCTTCTATATTACTAAAATACTAAATACCTCTTTCTTCTACTCTGAACATAATGAACTTAGTTTTGTGTTAGCTTCTTCTCACTAAGTCATCTTGATGAGTCATTCATTTATTAAACAAAATATTCAACTTGAAGTCAAGTTTTATKCTCAATTATAAAAATAAAAATATCTCCAGAACTAAACTTTTGTGTCCAAAAAATGTTCATTATCAAGTTCAAAACAAAGAAATGAACAAATCCAACGAATGCTGCTAAAGGCTAGTTACCCGAGAGCTCGCAAAATTGCGAAGCTAAGCGATCAATTGAAAAGTCCGCGGCCTACCATATTAAAACACTTCGTGTTTTTTTTGTTCAACATAGTTTCTTTCAAGGGTGAAAACTATAAACAGTACAGCGACCCTCYAACTTTTCGATACCATTTTTGTAATACGATTTCGAAAACTGCTTTAAAATAAAGCAATGACCCTCTAAGGTTTCGTCATGATCTCAAAGGTGGAGCTGGAAGTTATATCTAAGCCATATCTTAAAACCATAGCTCTGCTTTCTTCATATATACTGTTTTTATTAAGTTTTTGGTACTCCTTTATATTTCGTTTATTTTGTTGTYACTTCTATTTCTTTTTCTTACGTTCACTGCTCTCAAAGTTTGTAGTAGTTTCGCCATTGTTTTTCGCTTGCGCCGTTTTGCTCTTGGCGCTACGRGACTTTTGTATTACTTTTGAATTATAGTCTGTTGCGCGTAGCGAGGGCTCCTTTGTTTTACATTTTCAGCTATTGTTCTCCTTTATTATTATTTTTTTTCCTTTAAGCATTCAAAGGTTAAGATGGCGTTTTTGCTGAAGTATGATAGCGCCGGTCTTCAGCTTTTTGCCGAAGGTCTTGCGAGTTTGAATTTGAGTTGGTGTTTTTAGGTCACAGCTGATTAAAGTGTTTGGGAGTTATGCATATAATATAATTATACATATACTCTTAATAAAGAATTTGTGATATATGGAATTGTTATTTGAGCTATATTACTACCATGTATGCTTATACTAGTATTATGTAAAGCAACTAGTCTATAGCATTATAGTTACCTGAATACTATTCACGTTTGCTGAACCTATGTTTTGTKTATATTGCTGCTGAACATAATACTAATACCACTAATCGAAGATAGCATTCCTGAGTAGGATCGTATAAAATAAGATTTATTCAGAACTGCTCGAYGGGAACTAGACGTCATACATAATATCGATATTAAGCAGCCTGAGCATGATTCTTTTGATTGCGGCCCTTTTAAATTCAGATCTTTAATGGAATAATTTCAAAATTTAATCCGTTTAATATGATCGAGAATTAAAACTGCGGGCGTTTGCTAAAACTTCATCCAATATAAGCAATATTGATGAATATTTACTTTAAGATTCGAGTTTGAGTCAGTGTTGAATTCCAGATCTTAAAATCCAAAGGTATTGCTCCGAAACATATTTTCTGATTAGCTGCCGTTTTAAGGCGTTATTGTTATCAAATTATAAAAATGAGAAATTAAAGCAATTTAAAGCTTTTAAGCCAGTTCCCATTTTAAGAAAGCCAGCAAACTAAATATTAGATCTAGAAACGTTATGAATATTTTCGCTAAATATTTTGGTGTTTTGATGACCCCTGTTTCTTCAAAAATTCGGGGCCAAACCATAGCATTTTATGACACCTGAATGATGTTCTACAAAAAAGTTGTGGTTGCTCAGCTTTTAATTGGGTTCAATAAACGTAAATATACGAGAATGTTCGGTTTGATTTGTTCGATTTAAAATTCAGAGAAAGATGAGTATTCTTGATATAGTTATCATTATCCTTGATATGCCGAAAGTAATTAAAAAATCTTTGTAATATTTCCAGCTTCTGAAKTTCGCTTGTGCTGCTCTGTGGTTAYCAGCTGGCSAGAGAGAAATGGATTAGGCATAAATCCAAAAYATAACTGAGCTATATTTATTTACTTGCGGATACAAAATCCCTAATGTTTCTCTCATCTCGTTGGGAGGCTTTATTCTTTAACCGACGAAGAGGGTGAAGTATTTCGGAATTATCCTTAAAAGGAAGGTCTCAAGCAAAATAATAAAAAGAGAGTGAAAAAAACCTYGGTCGCCTTAGTTTGTTGTAGATGAACCATTAGAAAGAACCTAAAACAAAAGTGGTGTTCTGTCTAGTTAAGCCAATTCTGACTTATGGTCGTGGTACGGTTGAAGGCGCTTAGAAAAACCACACTACTTAAGCAGTTGGGAGTGTTCACAGTGCGACCCTCATCAACATTTTTCGCTCTAAAGAAATTAACAACAATGGCACTCAATGCCTTTCTGAACGTTGTATTATACACATAGTTTGCTGGTGGCTAAGGCTGTTGTTAGACTTAGGAAGGCTCAGG
Source organism: Bactrocera latifrons (assembly GCF_001853355.1). NCBI lineage: Eukaryota > Metazoa > Arthropoda > Insecta > Diptera > Tephritidae > Bactrocera > Bactrocera latifrons. The sequence goes on from NW_017537156.1 coordinate 4,175,431, forward strand.
GTTCTAGGGATGGTCACCCTGAAATCCTCTACTGCTTTGATTACATTACATCCAACCTAGTTCACTGCACCGCAAAATCTATTGCTGACAGCTACTTCTCAGCTCACACACCTATGAGGGATTTGTGGGCGGCCAAAGCCATTGAGGAAGCGTTGAAGTAAGCTCTTTCACGAATGAAACGAAATTCTCCGTCAACTCCAGTTTCAAACTACCAGATCAGGGTAGAGTTTTAAAGGGGAACTGACTCTCATCAGTGCAGTTTGCTTCAGTGCATTCACTCCAATAACCGAGCGGCTATACTGGCTTTGAGGTCGCTGACTGTGCGTTTAAAATAGTGAAGTCGTGTGGGTACCCGGTAAGTTGGATAGGGTTGCACCTTTCTACAATTCTGTTCGTTTGGAGTCGAGTCGGTTCTCCGATGACTGCCTGCACTCTGGCATTAAACGTTTCAATCTCCAAAGAGCTCAGCAGAYGCTGTTCAACGACCAGAACCTTGCTTCTTCTGACCCAGAGTGAAACGTAAGGGGACATTCAAACTACTAGCACTTAGCAAAGTCAACCTCGACACAATTGTAGCTGTACTCACGGAACACTGTCTAGTAGGTTTACATGCGCTGCGGGAAAATATTCTGTCGGTCGCTCTTTGTCGAAGCTGAATGGGCGTGGTGGACTTATTTTGTCACTTCCTTCTCTATTGCCCAGCTCCTGTCAAACTAAGATTATAATATCTCGATATACCCACCTTTCACGAAACCAGCGAATTTGCTAAAATTAATATGAATGGCCTTAATTATTTTTGGTCGATCGTTGAGGATTTGGTGATACATCTTTAAGGAGTGGATGGTTAAGACAAGAGGCTGATAAATGCCCAAGTGAGACTTTTCGATCTTAAATCAACCACATGTTCTAACCTATCCTGCTGAGAGATGTAAGATGAGATCTAGTTAGCTTTTCAAGGGAGGTCGTTGACACTCGAATTTGTTGCTAAGATACTTAGAACTGTCGGTCATTTGTCATTTCTGGAAAAAACAAATTATATATAGTATTCCACCAATCTACTATCACAATTGTACCTCTACTTTAGTTGTTTGTTATATATTTTGTATCCCGTAGTATTTTCGAGGCAAGCAACCGCGTTGGCAGTACTTGGACGGATAAAACCCCGGGTACGTTCCTGAGACTTAAACCCGATTATCGTTGGAACGAAGCTCAACTGTAGTATTTCTCACATCCGCCGTTTTCTAAACAAATTCCTGTTAATTTTTGCTAGACTCTCATTTGTTATAAGCAACCTTGCGTTGCTGTGCACCATTGGAATTCGGTTTTAGCTTTATGATTTCGCATTTTGCTCGCCACTTTCAGTCCCACATTCACTCCTTTGTGTGGCACAAGCGATTTACTCYTGTGACACATTTTTAATTAAAGCACACATTTGGACATTTCTGCACAAGCGAGCTGAGAGCATTTTCTCACGCGCMCCATTACCAGCGCTACTAAAGTGCTTTTTATGCATACTTGCCACACATATGCGACGCACGCACATACMTATTTAATTATATATAAATATACCTGCATATATGTRTGTATGTGTGTGTGWGGTGTATGCATACAAGCATAAGTTATCCAGCTTGCGCTGCCCTTTTGTCGCGTATATTTGCTTTGCTGCCACTTTATGTGGCATTGTATTTGCTTTATATTTATATTTTATTGCRTTGCCTTTTATTTTTTGTTGCYKTTTTTTGCACTTTTTATCCACCATAATCTGCCACATCATTCCCAGTGCGCTGTATTGTCTTTGTCGCGGTCTTTTTCATTGTAATTGCGGCAGCGTCAAAAAGCGCATTGCCATTGTAATATTACAGATCAGGCTCAACAGGAGAAACCGCTAAAAGACCAAACAGCAGATATGGCGACAGCGCRAATGCACGAACGCACAGGACAAAGCGCTGAATAGTTGCTTCCTGACGCGCCGAACTCCGCTGCGGTGAGGTGCTGTGCCGTGCCGTGCCCTGCCATGCGGCGGCTTTTTGCGTATTTTTAGTCGTGAAGGCTCCGCAAAGGCGGCCAACAAGGCACTGTGACAGTGCGAACTGTCAACTAATGCACACTTTGTCATATTTGCCAAGTCAACATACTTTTTGCTTCATCATGCGCTTTTTCCCTCACACACATATACATACATATGTGTGCAGCTATTTCGCACACAGCAGAAATTTATGCCCAAACACACATATGCGAGTATGTGGCTGTGGCTCTGCGGTTGCTGTCACTTGTGCATGCAAAAGTAAGCGCTCACGCACACTGCCACACATTAGTCGTGGCATGCGGCCTGGTATTTACATTCATGCATATGTGTTTGTGTTTTGTTTGTTGTTGTTGTTTGTTTTTTTTTGGCATTTGCATTGTTTAATTTGCTCGCTCGTATGTAGTTTTTATCTGTGCTAATGTGTCGCAATTTAAAATTTATTGCAGCTACGTGCGCCTGAGTGTATGCCTCTCACATTTGCTGTGCGCGATAATCACACTATGTGTGTGTGTGCGTAAATTTGTGTATTATTGCATTTTTGCTTGTGTGTGACAATTTCAATGCTGGTAATTTAAGAATGTGGTCTGCAGCAAAAGCTTTTTCATAGCCATGCCTTTAAATGTATSTGCGTGTGTGTGGCATATGTTGTTYAACTTCGCTCTAATTAAATTTTTATTGTAAGAAACGGCTAAAAGGGTTCTAAAAAGAAATGTATATCCATATAATATTTAATTTTTGCTTTTGCAGCCTTTTTATTTAACAACTTCCATGCCAAGCCAAAAAAGTACGATGTTTCTTAAGATTTTCTGTGGAAGTATGAGTAAACATTTTCTTTAAAAAAAAGCTTTTCTTGTCTTTGCTATCAAGGAGCATTAATTTTGGTATTGTTTTCTTTATTTTTGTRTACAGCTTTCCTTGTATAACTTCGATGAATGCCTCATCCTCCATATATTTAACAAAATCGGTGTGCATAATTATTTTGGTTTACCACTGACCACTKTCAAATCAGAGGTTTCCGTTTTCGTTTAGAACTGTGAGATCAAGGCTTCTCCATTCTACTTGCAAGTATATTAAATATTTGTCAATTTTTGGAAGACTCARGGGTAAAATGTATTTCCAAGATGGATACTTCTACATACTCAGGTATATCAGTGCTGCTTAGGTTTGTTAGCAAGTAGAGTAGCTTTCTGACGACGCACCTATATATTTAGAAGGCTTATTGTGAAACCAAACCACAACCAAAATYCGTCTAGTGCTTCTTCTCTGAACCTTCTCGTGCTTTTGATGAAGTTCAGTAGTACGAAAGGTTTTAACTGTTCAACCTCCGAAATATCGTCAAAAAACCCTATACGAATAGTTCCGATTATTTTCCTATACAAAGTCTTGCATTTGGTTTACAGTCTCCGCTTCTTCTACCTCCTGACAATTTCTTCAATAGTCATTGTATGTTGTCCTCGGTCTGCCAATTAGATAGTGACCTTTTAGCACACCTACTAGAGACATTCAATTCCCGAGTCCAATTGTAGGTTTACAGTGACCAGGAAAATCATTACATTCTGAAACCCGTTGAAGGTTTATCGAGAAATGTGATGTCAGGTCCACTAAGAGTTCAAGCCCTTCTTTTACTATCTTCGGCTATTCTTGTTTTTAAGTCTCTTCAACCAGACCAAGCCTCAAATTCTGATTTGTAATATTTATACCAACCAAAGACCACGGCAGCATTTTTTAAGCGTAGTTGACTGTCATCAAGACAGCAGTATTTTTTTGTGTTCGTATGTATGCTCAGTCACTGCTTAATCGCTGGAAACTGCAAGTCGAAAAGGTGGCTAGGGTTGCAGCCTTTCCCCAATTCCATCCGCTTGGAGTCGAATCGGTTCTCCGATGACTACCTGCAGTCTGGCGTTAAACGTTTCAATCTCCAATGAGCTCACCAAATGTTGATCAACGAACAGTATCTTTGCAACTGCAAGATCTTTCTCCTCAGACTAAGCGTAAGAGGTTATCCGAACTACTGACATTTAGCAAAGTCAAACTGGACACTGCCCAATAGGTTTACAGACTTTCTGCTGTTTCCGTACAACTTGTGGTGATGAGAGTTCGGTTCAGCTTTATAATGCCGCAACAGGCAAGGTTGGGTAATATCGGGCCAGGCTGGTAACAGTTGAGAGGAAAGACATTCCATTCTAACCAAAGGTAAGGATATGGGTCCCGACTACACCACCGCAGCCAGATCAGATATGGCAGCACATTAGAGCCCACTCCCCAAATGCGTAGATGAGTCTTAGATGAGAGGATTCGGTAAAGCATTCGAGGACTTCGCAGCAGAGTCTTTCGTGGAGACTAAAAGGGTCACGTTGCGGAACCTACTGCACTTTCCGCTACAGAACCGCTACAGAAAAGTGAAGGGGAGATCAACTACGGATTCACGAAGCAGACTAAGCATCGGCAAATGAGATCGGCGAAGTGAAGTAAGATCGGATGAAGGTTTTGAGTGAAGTAGATTGAATTTAGCAAGGTGAATAGTCTGCGGAGTCTGAACTTATTCGCAGCTCAATTTAATCTCCACCACAGCTGGGCTAACAGATCACTGTCTACGCATACTAGGTATAATGTATACAATGATTATTGTATAAGCTGCAATGAGGTAGAAGAAAGGAGTCAGCAAAGTATATTCCATGCGAATTCAGGGCTGTTTACAGCAAAATAATCGCAGCTATCTGTTAGGGCTTTCTTGACGATATTTCAAAGATTACACAAATAAAACTTTCTCTACTGATGAGCTTCTCTAGAAGTAAACGGTGGTTCAGATAAAGGAGATTAGTACCGGTGCTGTCATAATGATCCATCGAAAGCCCTAAGTACATAGTCAGACTACCAATAAACCTACCCATCTATCTTTCAGCTCTTTTACGCCGGATTATTCTCTCTTTTTTTATTCGCTTATCTCTCTCTCTCTCTCTCCCTTTACTACGCTCATTTTAACTCTGCTATTGTTAGTAGCCTTAAAGTTAGGGCATACTAGAGACTTATTTACGTTTTGTAGATCAATTTTAAAATAATTTTAATTTGTAACTTTTTTAAAATCTATTTTTATTCAAAATTACTCTTATTTTTTACCTATTTTAAAATTTCCTCACTATATTTTCGCCAGTTTCATTTAAAAACTGTAACTGCACTTAACCTCACTATCCATTAGTTGTCAATTTGATTTTAATTTACAACGCCATTAAATATGCATTTCCTTTTTCATTTGCATGGTGTGCACAAGCCTCAATTTATTTGCGCATTTTCCACATTTCATGACACATTTTAATATTTTATTATTTGCATTAATGCGCGGGCGCATGATACCCTGCAAGCGCTGATAGTCAGCAACACAACGTGAGCAATGAGTGAGCGACTGACTGCCTGACTGAGTGGCGGTATTTTTGTTTGCTGTCTCAATTAAGTTATATTGATTTTATTAAAATTTAATTAAAATGCACGAGAGGTCACACGAAAGCCTCTACTTTTGCATGCGAACAGTGGCGCATTTGCCGGCCGTTAGTAAGTAAAAATAACACAAGAATTCACTAAAAATACATATGCATAGTAYATATATAGAAATTATGACATAACTACACGCCACATTCCGCTAAGTGCGCGCTTGTAGGCCAGCTGGCATCCTTGTTGTCGCAGGACATGCGTGTTTACGCAAAATTAGCACTGCGATTTTGTTCACAATGTTGTAAAGAATGCTTCATTAACTGATTTCGATCTCAATTGTGTGAGTCGTGGAAATTTATCAGCAAGCGAACGTCCGAACGAACTTGTTAAAAGCCTTATTTGTGCACAACAACGCGTCACGTGACTGCTGAAATTAAATGTTTTTGCTTGTTGTTTTTTTTTTTTTTGTTGTTTTTTAGCTTTTGTTGCGCAACTATAACTAAARGCTTGACTTGCGCGAACATCGAAGTCACCTAACTGTAAAGTATTGATGACTCGGGCAGACGGTTGGTTGGTGGCTCTGCTGAAGTTGCAACTTCCGTGCTGTAATTACAAATTGGATGACGAATGAATTTTAATTGCTGACACAGAAACTCAGCAAATAACCGCAGGCCAAAGACGCCAATGACCAGCAAACGCGCGGGCGCAGTACTTCGACGAAGCGAATACCTGGAGCGTTACCCAAACAATGCAGTTGGAACTCAAATACTTGTTGCTGACAATAAGTGGCGTATTGGAGACTTTTTTGTGATATGTTCGTTGTATAATGGTAGCCATAGACATAACTGGATTCAATAGGTTTTAATATTAAAAAAAAAATATATAATAATAATTAAAAACTTTTCACAGGCTGTGACTGAGTTTTCAGAAAATTTGTGGTTTTATACTTGCGAAAAAATTCAATGATGATTTGCTAATTGAGACAATAGAAGGAAGAAGAGTAACACTACACTATATTCTAGGTATGTATTGCAAAGCAGAATGCTTACTTATTGGCATTTTCACTGAAATTAATTTTTTTATTGAAAWATTTTTTCAAAATTTGTGTAATGGTTCGCTAACAATGAGCAATTTGGTGTGATTGACAGGTCAACCAAAGAATATATTATTCTTTTCTTCTCTAAAATATGATTAATGGCTTTCTGGCAGTGGCATCATGCCTTCTTAAGAAGCAGCGGTTAACGAAGTATGAGCATAAAGTAAGAAAAAAGATCGCAGCAATCACTCACTCCCAAAGGATTTTGCATATCATGAAAAATAATTAAAATTTCCTATTTTTGCAAAGAATTTCTTTGACGAAAATATTGGAAATTCATAGACTGCGACTTTTTATTAAAAAATAACGTTTAAAATGTAATAATTTGAAAAATTATTGAGTTTTGGTTCTTTTTTAAAAAATAACGGTAAAAATATGGTCATAGTATACTACATATTTCATGAGTTAAAAAAACGCAAATTTTTCAACGCAAAGAAATGACAATTTTAGAAACATTCAGCAGAAAAGAGTATTCGTCGGTTTTTGAAGTTGGAAGTTTTGAACATTGAAATTTTTGAAGTGAATAGTTTTAGACTGAAGGTATGCTATGTAAATTTCAGTGGCTCTTTTTTGTCCACAAAGTCATTTCTAATAAAAAAAGAAGAGGGAAATTCATAGACAGTAGTATTAGTAGTCATCTTAATTTATTCTCAAGTTTGTCAGGTTAATGTGTCCAATTTCTCAATCCGACAAGCCCATATTTTTCAGAAGGAAGTATAAGCAATGATAATGGAATTTACAGAGCCTAAGTCCATTAAAAAAAAAATCTATAGCAAAACGACTAAAGTTACTGTTGAGAGAAAAATAAATTTTTTCTTTCCATAAAAAAGTTCAGACATCCTACGCTCATGCTAAATTCATCAGTTTTGAGTCTAATCGTAACATATCCCCTAATTACCATCATAGATTAGGTAATATTAACCTTTCCAATATTTAAGCATATGCCTAACATCCTAAATTCACCATTCATCCCATATCACTCTCAATCTCATAAAGTTTRATAAGAATAACATATGCTATCAAAATTTATTACATCTTTTCGCATTTAATCGCTCATGAGAGCGAACATGTGACGATGCCATTGCGTTAAATGACTCTGCACTAACTCCAGCATTTGACCTATTTTTGCCCGACTCACGTTCACAAAGTCACGTTCCTTTCATCGAACTCTTTTTGCATTCTAGATAACATTTGGAATGCATGTGTGACTAGAAGCGGAGAAACAAGATTCTGCATATCATTTCATCGTTTCTTATACTCGTACATGTATATACTCCATAAGTATACTCCTCTATCATGAACGTGATGGAGCAAATTCATTTGACAGCGACACCACGGAAGTGATGGCAGTATGATGATATGGGCGAAAGCGAGCTGGTCTCAGTGAATGCTGTGTTAGTTTGATATGAAATATTTTAGAATATAAATTTAAGAATTTATTTTCTTCTACTGAATTGATGAGATTTAAGCGGACTCGCCATTTGAGTTTGCAATGTAAATACATCAGAAGAGGAATAGAGCTCTAGCGTCCAGATTTAAATTAATTTATATTAGGAATAATATAATATATTTACTTTTTAATTTTATCTCTAAATATAAACTCTTTGAGCTCAGAATATTTTTTTTTTTTTTTTTTGAAAACAGAAGATCTAAGAAAGACCCCTTAAGTCTAATCTTTTATCAATATATTGATAGATATCAGGCCTGTGGACATACTCTTCAGGTTTTCTGAAGTCAAAAAATCAATATCAATAAGGCTCTACCCCACAAAACTAGCTTATTTTACCGACCATTTTCCTTAAAGTCATGCTCATTCTGACCAGAGTTCGCTTAAAAATATTTGATCACAGTCAATAGGCTGGCAGCAATTTACGAATATAATTTTATTATTGTATTTGCAAGGAATTTAAAATAATTTTGGTAAGAAATCATCACAGTTTTCAGCCTTTAAAGAAAATTGTTTGATATAACATGGTTGAGAAGTAAAGAATCCATMATGAAGTTGAATGAAACAATAATAATAATAGTTTGCCTAAAAGCATGCAACGATATTGGTTGAAAATTAGGCGGAAAAATCACGAAGAATCAATGCAATACGCGACGGTGCATTATAGTGGTGCAAAAAAAAAAAATTTGTCTGTCTATAATTCCGGTCTCTTGTAATGAATAACTTCGCGCAAGTGACACATRACACTCAAATAGTATTCTTTGTTGACAGTTTGGTCGGTTGGAAGGAATTTTGAGTGCACCAGACCTCGATAATCGAAGAAAATTGCGAACATAATCTTGACCTACTTAGACATGGTTTCTTTGGTTTCGGCTTCGGCTTAACTTTGTCACGATATTCGGTCGATTGRTCGTCTGTTTCCGGCTCGTAAGCATAGATCCAAGACTCTTCGCCAATAATAACACGTTTCATGACATCCTGGTAGCCGAGAAGCTTCTTTTACTTTTCCTATACCCAAATGATCTTTCAAAAAGGTTTTMACTGATTCTTCCGATATTCCAATGATGCCAATGAGATCTCTGACTGTTAGGCGTCAACTCGCAAGCACCAAATCTTTTATTTTATTGACGTGTTGATCATCAGTTGACCTTGGTGGCCGACATGTACGTGGCTCATCGTCAACGAGTTTGCGGCGCGCTTTGAATAGTTTGTACCAACACTTAATCGGGACAAACAATAATCGCCGAAGGCCTGTTCCAATATTCTGCACGTTTCTTTCCCAGAAATTTGTTTTGGCAGAAAAAATTTTATGAAACTTCTTTGTTGAATAATTTCACTTATCGTAAAAATCGCCGAATGCACTTTATGTACTTCAGAAAGACTAGCGCATAATACACACCAACGATTATTTTCATGTGGCATTTGGCACAGGTGTCACTGAGAGTTTTATGAACTTAGAAAAAACATTTTCGACGGTTGGCAATACAATAATCTCCGAACATGTTGTTGAGATCATATTACTATAACGTACAGCTACCATACCAACTGACCGACCTATCATCATCAATCATAATATCAGTCTTCGAACACATTATTCAGATATCGAAWAAGTTTCTGCAAACATTTTCTTACTATGCTATATATTTTTATTTATCATCCTTTAATCTACTTAATTTTCCTTAAAAATAGCAGTAACTTATGCATACATGCATATACATATGTCGGCTACAATAAAGAAGAGAAATACATATTGATATATGCAGGTAGGCGCCACAGAAATAAACTTGCCATACAGATTAACTCCGTGCGCCGTGATACTCTCAAAAGCACGCTGTAATATTTGTTCTGCTACTTTGCTTATTTGTATTCGRCGCCTTCGGCTATGCTACACAACTTTACCTATGTACACACATATGTATGTATGTATATGTATATAACTGTAAGCTTAATGAATTAAGCTTTTAATTTTTATTGATGTAACTTTATTAAAAATATTACGTGCCGACGCATAATTATGAGACGAAAATTTTGGGCAGCAAATAACATTACATACACACATGCATGTATAGAAGCAGCGGTATACTTTTACAGATTCATACATGCATACACAAAAGGAAGCACTTCCTTGTGTCCATGTGTCAAACGCCAACAAATAAAACACACACACATATACAAACGTATGTATGTATATGCCAAGGTGTGTGTCCACTTTCACATAAAAATATTCAGCGCGCACAAAGGATGATAAAGGCTGACGCCAATACAAACACACATACACCAACGAATACAACATGCCGATATCAGCCTGTATATACATATATGTGGGTATGTGTGCATGTGTTTGTGGACACCTGCACTTGCCAATAATACAGCGACCACAATACAAGTATTCATTCATTTAGCCCGAAGCGTGGCGTGAACGCTGGCAAATGAGACGCCGCCGCCGCAAAAGGACATCAACAATATTTTGATTAAGTTAATTAAGCAATTTTATTTGATGTGCGCAACATGGTGTGCGACAAAGGCAACATGACGACAGCGGCGCTGACAAGATGCAGCGGACGGGGACGGCTACAGAGGCAGCGGGAGCGGCAGAGGCGGAGACAGAAAGTGGCAGTGAAAACATGCACRGGCATAAAGGCAGCAGCTGCGGCAAGAACAAAAACCAGCAACAACAAATACAATAACAGCAAGAACAAATACAACAACGACAATAGCAGCAACAACATATACGTTAACAGCAAAAACAACAAAGGCAATTAAAACCGTAATGACAATAAGAGCAACAATAACGTATAGGTCAGCACACACACACGCACACGCATATGTATATCACACATATTTATTTGCATATGTGTATGGGTGAGTGCGTTGCATCCTTTTGCCATTGCCAATTGTTTTCACAGCTGTACTTTCCGCTACAACAGCAACAGCAACAAAAATTTCCTCGTTGTGTCTGCTGCTGATGATAAAGGCAACAACAGCAATAACAACTAGCCAACATTTTMCATAAATATCGCGTTTATTGTGCAAACACCGTTGTTATCCTCATTATCATGGCCACATGCTGTGCGTTGTGTGCGAACGTGGTGTTGTTGTTTTTACCACACAATGGGCAGTTTTACGCGGAAGTTTATGCAGCAAGCACCTGGGAATGTTCGAAATTGTTTCGCACAGGCACAGGTGTAATTGTGTGAATAAATAGGAACTAGAAATAGAAAGGGCAGCAAGTTTCTAACGCTTTAACTTGTATGGAGAGAGTATATAGCTAAGTTAATTAATGAATTTTTGGCAATGATGGAGGGTATATATAGAGAAAATATTGTAAAGAAATCCACTTATAGTTAGAGTATTCGATTCTAGTAATGCCAAGAAGAACTTTCTGGAGATCTAATGAGTTTCGGAATTCTTGATAAGTCATATTACGGAGTTATTTCAACATTTTCTTTCACAGAATAATTTTCTCTATGTCCAGAATTAATGCTGATCTTACTCAAAGATACCGCACATACTTTTTCGCTTCCGTGGTAGACGACATATTCAACATATTTTTGGCTTGTGAAGACATTTTTGCATGTCACAACCACGATACCTACGATTTCGCATGAAATTTTGTGTTTCCAATGGAATCGCTGCAATGAACTCGTTGCTATGACATCTTTTGAACTGTAAAGCAATTTTTTTAAGAAGTCTACCTTATAACGAACACAAGTATTTTAGAAGCTCAAGCCATTCGTTAAGGCCGTGAAATCATCGGAAACTTGCCTCCTGTTGGTCCATCCACCGCTGTTAATAACGAGAGTATCAAAACATTTAAAGAATCCCAACATTTTGATTGGGATACTTGGGTACTCAGTATGTTAATGCCAGACGCGTACCAAAAGACCAGTGTCTTTTTATTTATTTATTTATTATTTTTTTTTTTTTTGCCAAACTGACGGGTAGGCGTCGCAAAAGTGCTTCTTGACTAGGCCCCAAACTTATCGAATGTATTATCAACAGTATATGGCTGTCCACCAAACGCATAAGCAGTGTCTTACGTATAAAGAAGTAGACCGAACGCCAATCTAGTGAAAGTCGCAAGAACCTTAAATTTGCTTAAGGCTCGGAAAGCTAAACTAGCCGAGGCTTTTAACAACTAAATCTAAAATTGAAGTATAGTAAACATTTGCAAACTTGTATTGGCTTAGAAGCTGATTTTTCCAGTCCGTCTCAAATTTGATCAGATGGAAAGGGCTGTTTAATTTTTATTTTGCAGGCCTAAAATGTAAAACAATTTAGTGCAGCTAATATAATTCTAATGGCGAAGTATAAGTTGAACCTTATTCATTCAAAACAATTATAGTGGGATAAAACCAAGCGTAAAAAAAAATCAAATAACAAAAAATTAAAAAAATAATTTTTTAGCGATTTCATGGTTCATGGTTTAAAATAAAAATATTTTTTATAATTCCACTTAAAAACTTTCGAGAGATATGAAMTTTTATAACGTTTAGTATAGTCAAGTAAACGTTGCCTTAATTGAGGCACATGCATAYAATTTATGGTACACAAGCTGCTATRAAAGACAAATTTTAACTTTGGTTTTAAAATTCGAATGGTCGAAAAAGTTGTGTTTGAATTTTATTATTATTTCTAATATTAATAACTGCTGCTTTGGTATGCTTCTATGATATAGCTTATATAGTTACCTTTATCTTTATAACATTGCTTGACATATACTCCTTGACACTTTGAATCTGCTCAAAGAAATTCGTTTCTTTTTTCATAGTAACATGCAACAGCCTTGTTATTAAAGCAAATGTTTTAAAAACTTATGCTACCTTTGAATTCTTTTCATATTCCTTTCCTCATATATATACTTTAACTTTGATCTGCAACAGTTTTTTCTTTCGACATTCGAAGTGATAGGGAATTGATAGCCGCTCGGGATTGCAATCGAGTCTCAAGTGAATATCCTGCAGCAACTGACACTGTCACTGTGACTTTAGTGCAAGTATACATACACAGATGCAAGTTTTTTGCTCACAAAGGAATATAAAATGCCTGCATATATATGGTTCAGAGCTATTTGTTTTGATATTTCGCACAAAATGTAGCCAACCGCACAGTCATACAAAGAAAAACGTTGCAAAAAATAAACACGTGAGGCCGACTGAATCAAATATTCACATATACCTGCTCTTAGCAAGGTACAAAAACTATAATATACACACACATGCATATAAATATATATATGTACATCCATAATCAATGAATGCTAAACCCACCGTGCATGCCACATCACGGCTCAGCAGATTTGACTGGCACTGCAATTGAATTTCAAAATAAACCGCCACCCTGCCAACAAAAGCAACACACTCGCGCCAGTTTATCGGCAGCGTTGCTTGTGTGTGGTCGCCGTTTGTTTTGTTGATTGCGGTGCTGGCATGCAAGCGCCTACGCATTTATATATTCGAAGACACATACGAATCGAATGTGCTGGTAACTTACTTGTATAAGAATTTATTGCATAKACATTGTATCTGTGCACATATATGTATGTATGAATGCATTTGTAAGCGTGTCTACTTCATCCATTCAGGCTCAGTTTAATGTTTCTGCGTTAGTGCTCTTATTGATGTCGAGGTCCGCATTTGCGCCGATTCCGCTTCGTTGTCCTCATTTCCATTGCATATTTAGTGGCGTTTATGCGCATTTACTATTTGTGAATTTTCTGCTTAAGTGAAGCCTGTCACGACACAAATTCCTTGTCATTTATATGCGAAGGAGTTGATTTAGGAGAGAGACAACTCTGTCTACCAAATTTTTTTGTTACACACAAAAAAAAAAAAAAAAAACAATTTTTAGACAAAATAGTCTTCGTGGGATATAAGATATTCATTACCTACAACTTTGCCATATAACTTTTCTGCATAGGACTCATAGTTTTGTCGGAAAACAAGATAAACCGTTTTCATTCATTTGTCATTACGCCTTTTTAATACAATATTTGAATGCGCCTATTTGTAGACTACGCTTAGCATACAGAACCGTATATTCTAAAACGTTTTACTGTTTTGTAACAAATAAACTGAAATTATTATGTTTAAGCTTATTAAAACAGTAACAACTCAAACCTAAAAGTAAAAAAGCCAAAACTAATTGAAAGCATTTTTTTGTTGAAATAAAAATATTTTTAGAAATTATTCTTTTAATTTTGGAATACAATTTTCATAAATAGAATCAAACTATGATTTAAATCTTAATTAAATAATCTGCAAATCAATTAAATTGTCTTTCACAGTAGGTTTTGTATAATAAGTTACACGAATACGCCTGAATATAGGCAACGTTTAGCTCACAAAGTCATAAATTAAACAATTTTATTGCATTTATTAAAATTGTAGATGTTATTGGCTTTAATTCTTAATGGATAAACGATTATTGTTAACGGGTTACGACGATTTTAAAATTTCAAAAACTTCTAAATAGAAAGACCTCGCAATTGGTCGAAAAATTTTTTTTTAGATTACATGTGTGTGTTCAAAAATTATTCTTAAAATCATACAATTTTGGTTGCAACTTGACCAAAAATAATTATTTGTTTACAACTTTGCCAAAAATAATTTTTTTTAATTCTTCGATTAATCCCAAACTATATCCATCTACTGAAATTTGATTTTTGTTTTTGATTATGAGGGGTTAATTTGTTATGCTGACCACTGTGAAGAGAAATTTTCGAGCTGTGTCTCCGGAAACCTGCTGTCTGTGATGGAGTTTAAAAAAAAAAAAAAAAAAAAAAAAAAAAAAAAATATTATAAAAAATTCGCAAAATATTATTCAAATGTTGCTCTTTGATATACCCAAAAGTTGTGCTAAATTATCTCATTTATTTTATGGAAAAAAAAATTTGTCAAAACAATAATTTTTGAAAACCCTTAAGAAACAGAAAACTAATATTGCTTTCTTTAAAATTTTTGTAAATAATAAAATCTATTAACTTTTAATTTCAACCTTAATTTATAGTGTCCATTTACGAAAAATGTTGGAAAATTTTTTCTAATTATTTTTGACCTCAAAGCTATCTGTAATATCTCCTGTCTGCTATTAATACGAGTGTGACAGTTTTTTGCAGTGTAAAATATACTTTATTTATCAAAAATACCTAGAAAGTGGAAAACATAATGTTTTGAAGGATATTTTAAAAAAGTTGTCTTATGTTTGCAACTATATTTTTTATTTACTTATTTTTTTTTTCAGCCAATTGCCAACTCTTTCAATAAAATCTAATCAGGCACACTCTCACAATTTCCATAAATGTATTCGAAGAATGTCAGCAAATTGCTTAAATTTTTTCGTAGTTTCACGGAAACATATACAAGTCCATTTTAATATGTATATGTACATATTTTTATAGAAAGAGACAAGCTTTACACACATACATACATACATTATTCGAATATGTATGTATATCGGTATTTACATTGGCGAATATGGCAAGCGCTATACCGTGTAAACTGTGCTCAATTGAATAATATCCTGTCATTTGGTTGTCTGATCCGTTGTTTTATCATGGCGAGCAATCTAAATGCCTCAACGCATCGCACACACATACCAACAAACACACATACGTGCATGTGTATTTATAAGCTTTGGAAYCTATAGGAGCGTATAAACGGCCATTGGCGCAACGTGGACACGCTACACACAAGTACATACATAGGCGTTTACAATGCAAGCAGGGCCACAGTGCACAAAGGCACAGTTGGTCAAATATATCAGTAAATATAACGGTCAACTAGTGGGAAAAATACGTTACAGTGCACAAAAAATAAAAAAAAAATGTCTGACAGCAGGCTTTGATACAGATATAAGTATGTATGTATGAATGTTTACATATATATATATATGCATTCGTAAATAGTGAGTAAAGCCAGCGCAAGCGAGGATTAAAAGCGAATAATAACTGTAATGCTGCTGAGTTACATTTGGATGACATTTACGTGCTATAATAAAGTTTGATCTTTTGCTGTTCATTAGTATTAATTATTGTTTTAATAATATTTTGAACGCATAAACATTACTCAGCCAAAACACGAGCCTTGGCGACTTGACTTAACCAAATGAGTTTAAAATTAATGAGCTATCAAACTATGTATTTTCCAGAGTGTTTTAAAGCAACTAGTTGCGGAGTAGTTTCGTGAGAACTAGTTCCCTTTAAATTTCATTCTTTATCAATATGACCATAAATGGTACTTACTAAAAAATATATTTTTAACTGGTTTCGCAGTAACTAGTTCTAAACTRTCTTTTCGAAGTTGACTAATTCAATAGACTATTCAAATATTAGCGAGTGATCAAACGCATTTTAAATATATAATTTTTAATTACTCACAGAGATACTAGTTGCGGAGTAGTTTTGTTAGAACTATTCTTTATTTTATTTTTATTTAAATAAAAGTTTAGTTACTTAATTATATTTCCCGTAAGTGGTTTAGCGGCAATTAGTTATGAACTACTACCGAAAAAAACTAGTATGCTGAAAAGCAATTCCAATTTTAAGTAAGATTTTATTTTTAAAATTCCTTTTATTTTTTCTACAAAAAATTTAGTTACTGAAATATATATTTTTTTACTGGTTTTTAAGTAACTAGTTGCGAACGACTGTCGAAAAACTACTTTCCAAACTCTTAGACTTTGGAACTGATTTAAAGCTAAGTTGTGGAGAACTTCTTTCAAAAGCACTAACTTAAAGCTAACTGGTTGAGTACTACTTTCAAAAGAACTGTAAATTGTGTAGACTATTCAATTTTTAAAAATTGCATATAATCTAACTGCTAATTTAGTTATTAAAAAAATATTTTAATCCTATCTCAAAAAGACTGGTTCGAAATTAATTCCGTTCTTCGATAGAATAGTAGAATTTTGAAATATTTTATTTATTATTATTTTTACTATTGATTTCCCTACTCACTTCATATTTACTTCTTTCAAAAGAACCAATTTCAACTTAACTGGTTTGTAACTACTTTCAAAGGACTAGTAATTCTTTCAATTATTAAATTTTTTTAAGTATCATAACATAGACGTCCAATTTAGTTACTAAAATAAATATTTTAAACTGTACTCAAAGTAACTAGTTGAGGACCACTTTCGAAAAAAACTAATTCATCCAATTATTTTTTCTTTTTAAATTTGCTTAGATAACTATTTCTACAAAAGTGATTAGCTGACCTTTAAAAATAATGCACTGTTAGCAAGTATAAAAACACATTAACAACTTTCCTACAGGGTCCTGCTCGGTATGAGTAACAGCGTTGTTAAATAAACAAGCTCTGCGAGGGATATGTGCGATTTTACGCTGGAGTATAAATAAATCCTGCAACGGTCATAAAATAAAAGGACACAAATGTGTACACACACGCACATCCACATATGTGCTGCATAAAAAATAAGCGGCAAGCAATATAAATACATCCGCACACACAGCACGCTCTTTACATGCTTGTGCACGCCAGCGGAAGCTATTGCTGATTTTTGCCGATTTTATTGGCATTTTACGGCTGCCGCTGCAATTTCCCTTTTGTTTCTGCCGTCACCATGCTTTTGTTCGCCGATTTGAGCACACAGCGCCTGAGTATATGCAACAATTGCGGCAATTTTACGCGCAATGTTATCTGCTGCCTTAGTTTTTTCGCTTTTTTTTGCTTTTATTTTCATGAAATACTACAGTTAGTAGCGCGTTTTGTGTGCGAAATTTTAAATGTGGTAATTTTTAAATAAATAAACATTTTTTCGCACCCTCGCTTTACGCCTCAGTACGCTTGCCGCACAGAGCGTGTTGTAAATGTTTGCCGGATATGCGCGCTTTCATTATGGAARCGCCAACAAACACAYACACRTACAMATACACGCATTTATGGCTTATTCATACACTCATTTATTTATGCATTTAATTCATTCAATTACACATTTCTGGCAATTGGCTGAGAATGGAATTGTAAAATGAATTAGCCACCGGCTGCGCATTTTGAACGTTTTTTCTTCAAAGCTCAAGCGCTTAACGCATGCGAAACGGCACTTTTTTCAACGCTTAATCAAGGGATTTATTTGCATTTAAATGGGCTCACACGCACACATGCATATAATATAGTATATATACAATTACATTTATGCATTTCACGCACACACACACACACCAACAAATATGTATTTTGTAATATAAATGTGAAGCAAGCGCGCAAAACGCTTTGTCGCTGTTGCTGTGCGTACGCTTGTATTTTCGTGCAAATTGCTTGTCCATTTGTTGGGTCGCATCTAACAGCATATGAATTATTCATTTCACCATTGAGGCAATTATCATTTACATATCTGAATGCTAAATTTCATGCGCCGTAAAAGGTAGTCGTCCCCTCATGCGCGCTCTCTCTCTCTCTCTCTTTCTTCATGCTGTACCACGCTTCAGCGCCTGCTATCTGAACCTAACATGCATAGGTGCTCGTCAGTCAAGCGACTGTTTACACGAACACATACACACTTACTTTCGATTTGTTAGGGTTTCTGTTATTCTTTCTTGAGCGCCCAAATGTATGCTTCACTCAAGGGCATACTGAAAGGCTGCCTTTAAAACTAACGAAATTATTGTGACGGCCCCCACAATTTTGGTAAATTTTATGCTATTTTATGTACTTGCATGCACATATTTACCTTTTATTATTTATAACTTAGCCTAAGCATAAAGCTTGCTCAATTTCTCTCTCTRCCATTTTCTTCCATATTTTCTCCACATATCAAGTGGACTGCCATGTGGCTGCAGTGCATATCGTTGAYCGCCTAGCCTGCAGCCGAAAAGGCATAAATTCTGTTTGCCCACGTTTTCCCCGAGTCCTGCATATTGATTACAATTTCATACGAGCGCCAACTCAGCTAGGTAAGAACTCGATATCAGTGTAGACTCCAATTTCTTGTTGCTTTCTGGAAAAATCGTGGCATTTTTGGCAAGCTGTTGGTTGCCAAATTTTTGTTTACTTCCGTTTTTGTTTTTAACTTCGACTTTCTTTCCTTTCTGAGTTGCATTTATTACAGTCGCTGCCTGTTAACCCAAATTCGTAGTGGCGGCCATGCTCGGAGTAAATTACAGGAAATGTATTTAAGGTGAACAGGTAGTACATTTTTAGACATTAAAGGTGATATGTTTCAGTGAGTGGTTGGTGTTAGGTATAGTAGAAGAAATATGAGAATTTTTTGCTACTACTATGCTGATAATGCTAGTCTATCTTATCAGAAAAGCCTTAACAGACTGTTCGCCATTTGAATGTGAGTTTCATCCTGAACCCTCTTCAAGATTATAGTTGTTAGAGGACAAGTYAATTTACATTTTTGGCTAAATTATTCAGTAGTTAGACCTGCAGTTTGTAGGTTATATTTACATTTTATTTGACAAAGGAAGAAATTCATGCTTTTTATCATATCCTTTCCTGTTTAACTAATATATCGTCACTTAAAATGCAAAAATAACCGTAACATCACTTTTTATAGGTTTGCTGGCGATGGAAGAACGAACAATAATAGAAACCGCTCATATTAAAATAAAATTTTGGTTTTGCTTATAAAATGGTTATAAATTGGTTATATWTGAGAGCGGAAATGGAATTTTAGATATTACCATATATATACGTATATAACATGATGTRGTGAATCGTATGCAATAAAAAACTCAATTTTCAATTTTTTCTATGACATGTTGAATTTCAGATGGCAATATGTGGSATTGTCTYAGAAATACGAAAARACTTTTTCRACTACCCWATATTTAAAATAWAGCAATAAAAGGATTGYTTGCAGAAAAYTTAGTACTTTATAAGAATCCTTATATTATTATTGAATTTWACTCTGGTTCACATACTTGTTATTAACTAGCAGTTCTATTTGTAATAYTTATTCCTGATCAACCTAAAACAAGTAGTTTGACTCACTCTATCAGCACTATCATCATTTACCTTCAACCAGGATATTTAATGCAGCATTTTCCTCGAATATATTAAAATTTTTAGTATCTTTCAAAAGATGTAAATTGGATTAGTACATCGCAGATCTAACCCCACTTTTGAGATGCAAGCAATTGTGGTTACAGAATATATAACATAAGTATGTAGCGAAACTTCTGAGAACACAAAATTCTGAACCTTCAATTATGTCAGTCACAACACTGTTTTAAATATATAAAAATGAGAATAATCGATTATTATCAATATATATAGAAATAATGCAGTAATCTCTTAACTGATATACATAAGTTTATAATATAAATATTCAAATGATTTAACTAGTTCGAGCAACATGTTATTCCAAGCAATCTTCTGTACCACATCTTCAGTTAAAATTACTTCAACAACCTATAGTCAAACTTTATCAATTATTTTTACCCAGCTGATCATACTTGGTATAAGTACGTGATGTATATGATATAAACTTAGAAATCAGCAATTAATAACATTTCGAAGAAAAAATCTAATTTATACCAAGTAATGATCAAAGAAAACGAAATGGTAAAAAATTCTGTAGAAGTGTTTATAGAGTTTCCTTTTTATTACAAACATAAGCAACTCAGTGGCAGAAAGTATTCAGTGGGGATCGTAAAGTCATCGGAAACTTGTTTCATGCAAGAGATATTATATAATGAAGGATCTCAATATCTCCTATGCAACCTATCGTTACATTTCGGTTAAAGTTTTGGGTATCAATGTCCGACCCGTACCGAAACAGGATATTTATCTTTTGTAGAAACGGCGTTGGACGGAGATGACAAAAGGGATACATGAAAAAACTTTAAAATGTAATTTCTGTTAGTCCGGGTCAAATKTGATCAGATAGTGCATAGWTTTTAGGATTGAAAAATATGTATAGTAGTACTTGTATCCGTACCAAGTGGACGTGCCAAAAAAGTGGACTTCACTAAAACAAAATTAAATAAGACTATTCAAAAACGTTAAGCATTTGACAATATGTATAATCTGGTTCTAAAAATCAAACAACATAAATGGTACTAAATATTTAAGAAAAAATCTCCCTTTGGTTGAATGATTTCTTTGACATATAATTTATATCAGGATGTGAAAAAATCGGGTTGACTTTACTCGTTCTACATACATTGGTGATGGTATGTAAAGGACCCTAATTCGAGAGATAAAATCATGTAAATACTAATACTTTTGAATATATATAATTTATATATTATTTGGTTCAAGTGATGCAGCTACACATTGACCTCATCACGTCACCAAAATGTGACTACAAATTCTTTTCCCCAAAAGCATAACAAAAATATTACGAATTATTAGTTCTAAAAGCAACGGAAACATTATAGCGTAGTGAAGAAGCTATGAAAGTGGTAAAAAGTGAAAAAATGCAAAATAACAAAAATGTGAGGAAGAATAATTTGGGGCGATCAGGGGCAAAAGAGAGGTAAGAAAAAAAGTGGAGCGTGATTAAATATTTAATTGTTAAAATSGTTTATCTCGATTCAGACAAAACTACGAGTCTTATAGTATATGTAAAGATATATGTCAGAATTTTATACAATAAAAACCTTTCAGTGAACACCCTTTGTTCATAATTTCAATATGTTTATGAAAAAATCGGTCAACACAGTCTCCGGGTTTTTCATTTTCATCCTGCAGAACAAATTTTTTTCTTTTACGAAATTTTGCGTAAATTTGCTGTATTTTTAATAAAATATAATTTTTTTTCTCCTTGAAAATTTCTGATTGAAAATTTAATTTTGTAATACTATGTCGAAAAAAAGAACCTAATTTTCAAGCAAAATTCTCACGTYAAAATATACCATTTATCAGAAAAGTTAGAAGTCCTTCTGTTTGTTAAAATGTCTACTTTCTGTTTGGATAAAAAATATATAACACTATTCTGGAAAAGCCTTTTCTAACATTCTGAACATTTCGGCACCAGAAATTTGATTGCGCACTTCTTTGTTGAATTTGGATTTGGATTTCACTCGTCATAAAAGTCGCTGAATTCACTTTATGTACTAGAGAAAAACAGGCTCATACTAAGCACTAATAATTATTTTGATGGAACATTTGACACATGTCGYCTAAAAGAAAAATTATTTCGTCAAATGAGCTTTCGTGAGAAATTTAAATTATAAAGTAGTACWATTTTTTGCYCATAGTATACATTGTAAAAAATCTGCTCCTTTTCAGAGCACGAAATATCAAGTATATGAAAAAAAAATCTGCTTCACATCATTTAGTGTATTTTTACCTACTAAGTGGAAATTGACAATAGTAGTTTTCAGCTTGCCTACTGGTGTTACTTTAACTTAAAATGCCACGTTTAATTTTTGTCTACAAAGCTCCTATATAAGTATTTCAACACATAAATGCRCTACCTGACCTACTGAACCAACATTTATTAGACTATACCATAAATACTCTGCACTTAAACAAAGCTTTACATGAGAAAAATGCAGGAAAGGCAGTACCGTTAAAAGCAAAAGTTCCATTCYATTCATTGGTCACGTACTCAACATTAAACAAAATCATTTTCCGTGTTCATTGCCGGCTGTTTGAGGCAATTTTATGAACGTGTGCATGTCAAGGACCAGAGTAAAGAGCCAGCAGGAGCCTACATGGGTATGAAGGTAAGTAAATATATATATATATCGGTAATCTACATAGTGTTATGCCGTTCTACTTAAGTAGATAGCGGCACATTTAAAGTTAGAGACACAAAAACACMCACACACGCAAGTACTATCCACACTTTATCACACGCTTATCGCCTCAAACAAGCGTCCGGAAAAGTTGGACATTTTACATTTATATGGCTTACAATGGCACAGAGCACGCCTATAACAATGCCGTTATTTATGTGCTGTGTTGTTACAACTTCAAACTAATAAATTTATTGCACTTCAACGCAAGCACAAAAAGTTTAAATGAGCTTTGTGTTGGTGCGGGTTTGTGTGGATTTATTTTTTTTTTTTTTTTTTTTTTTTTTTTTTTTTTTTTTTTTTTTTTTTTTTTTTTTTTTTTTCCTTCTCGCTTACCTTGTGCATGTGACCATTTGAGCAGAAAAAATATTACGAAGACAAATCGTATATCCATGTGTTGACTGGCGTTTGTGCGCCGCGTCGTCCAAAACTTGCCACTGCTTAGCAGGTGGCTGAAGAGGCCAAGCAGCAGCATTTTATTTGCAGGGATGTCAATTTTTGTATTTTTTATTTATTACTTTTGCTGCGCCTAACAATGTTTGTGGCTGAAATTTAACTTTAAGTTGATTTTATCGTGTTTATTTCGTTGTTTTTTGGTGCAAAATTTGCGACAAACATTTTGTCGAACTCAAATATGTGGATTTTTGGGCATATTTATGTATTCATAAATATTAAGTTATGTTATTTATGCATGGAAATGCCTTTATAAAGAAGCATTTAATTATYTTATGCTTTAATTATGCATATGTGGCTTGTAATTAAGTCTAAATTGTATTTAAAATTAGTTATTGTATAAGTGATTCTGTTTAAAAATTTAGTTTAGCCCGTTTTCTCAAAAAATTTAAAGCACTTTATAGAAATTTTTTACAAATTTTGCATTTTTGTTAAGTTTACGTATCATTTTTTTTGAAGATATTAAATTTTACGWATTTTTGCATTTCGTCATAGATTTATAGAACAGACGCCAAGTCACCAAGAACTGCATATTTTAAAGTTTTAGTTTTGTTTTTTTATTAAAATTAATATGCAAAATATTCAAATTAGCTTTTTATTGAATAAATTCTGAGTTAGTTTCACACACGATATCTAGCACGCAGCAATAAAATTGTATTAACAAATTTTTTCTGAACAATTGAAACAAAATTAMTTTTCAAACTACACCAATTTTCCAAAAAATTAGCTAAAATTTGCWCAACAAACCGCTTAGAGCAAGAAAACCGCACACCTCCAAAAATCATAGCCTACTTCAAGGCGCTACCCTATCAGTCAAGCGTTACCTTGAGCACCGTTAGCACACACAAGTGTTAAAGTACCACTAATGCACACGAGCACACACATACACAAACACGTAGCGCGCTACCGACAAATTCGTTTGTGTCCACAATTCAATTCAATTAGACAGTTTTAACGCCTGCCAACTACGTCGCCGATAATTACAACAAAAATTAATTGTCACACTTAACCCAAAATGGATTTGTGTAAGTTAGCACCCAAGCCAARCTAGACGGTGGCTAACGAGCCTTGAGCTGCGCAGCAGCGTCTGTAACAGCGACGAATCACAGCAATTAGCGAGTAACGGCGTCAATGAAAAACAAATGTTGGCGGCGGCGTGACGTTGTGACGGCGTGACCCAGCAAACGACTGCAATATTAATGTGTTGACGGGGCAGCGCGGGGTWGTAAAGCAAGCAACGCGACCGGAACAAGCGCTTAACCGCAACAGCAGGATGTTGGAGGCGGCTTAAATTGCGGCTGTTGTTGGGTTAAGTACCTAAATGTAGGCAACGACAAAGTCACAACGCGCGCACACACACATAAATTTAAGTCACGGGCAATTTAAAAGTGCTGCAACGCTTGAAAATTCGCACAGCACTGTCTTTGCTCGGCTTAAACGGCCAGCGCTGCCGGCTAAAGAGTAATTTAAAGCACACACACTGCACTACCGTTAGTTGCGGCACAGTTTTAACAGCTACAAATTAAAATCACAAACGTTTTTTGTGTTAATTTCAACACTTTTCCGAACATAACTGCTTATTACACACTCTGTATTGGTTTATCATCAACAGTTTGCGTGAAAAAAATKCCAAATATTTACGACGTCGAACAACCGTAGTGGCGGCCTTTTCGCACGATAACCAAAGCTCAACTGAATTTCGTGTCCTGGCAGGAAGTACACAGTTGCTGGAGCGCACAAGTTGCGTTGTCTTTGTTTTTGTTGTTTCTTTGCTTTGCTTCGTTTCAACAGGAAGTTTGAAGTTATTTACACACGCCACCACACGCAGACACCTTCGCACATACACACACACACACACACAAACAAACGCCTATGAATGAATTACAAAGTGTGGTGAATTGCCGTTGACGAAGCGCTCATATAGCGGCACTCGTTGTCGCTCGTCTAGCAGCCACGACGGCCGTGCTGTATTCGTGGCATGTGCCAAAATATTCGGTATAGCGTTGACTCCGAAAGAGCGAATTCCTGCGGGCGCAAAATTACTGCACTCTTCATTCGGTGCGTCAACGCAGGTGTGTAGCGCGGAATTTTCAGCTGCAGCCGGGAATCGCCGACCAAAGTGTACGAGTACTTGTGTTCGGCCGAAGCGACAGAGAGTTGCACAGCGAGTTACCGGCRGCGAGAATTTTTGCAAAAACAGCTGATTGTTTGCTCGACTAAAAGGTAGATTTTGTTATGATACGAGTTGTGGGTGGTTTTGGAGCGAAGGCACCACATATTTAATATGGAATTATGTGCGGCAAATTTTAAGGCTTTAAAGTTGGGAATTATTTAATTTATAAAAATTGCAGATTATAAGAAGCCTATGCCATTACAAAAAAAAAAAAAATTATAATAATAATAATAAAAAAAAGAATAAAAAAAAACCTAAAACGAAAAAACCAGAATAATAATACTTTCCAAAATAATTACTCATCTGAATCGAAAAATAATTACCAAGTTTYCAAAAAACTAGACAAAACTCACTCAGCAAACCGCTTACAGCAAGAAACACCACAAACCTCCAGAAAACATAGACTGCTTTGAGGCGCAACAATTTCAATTACGCTTGACATTGAGCACCGTTACCTAAAAATTAATCAATTATTTTTCTATAAATAATATTTTTTAATTCAGCGAACGAGGTGAACTACTTGGGGATTAGCTTGGATAAGAAGATCCCTTGGAAGCCAAAGATCGAGGGCAGAGTGAGAAAGGCAGCAGTCGTATATATTGCTATTAGACTAAGGTAAGYTGGGTATATGAGAAGCTTCRGAAARGGATGCATTGAAATTCTRTACCACTACGATTCCATACTTTACAATCTAGATCACAGCAACGCGGAACATTTCTTTGGCGGTTCTTTTTCTGTCTACACACCTGAAAGGAATTTTCGGGCGGAGGTTGCTGTCATCAAGGTCAGCCAAGCCTGCTTCAGAGCGGTGTCCATTTACTCTGTTAGCCGAGCGACTAGACATGCTGTAAGCTCGCTGACCTTGCCATCAAAACTTGCCAAGGAWTGCATGACCTCATCAGCAACAGCCTAAATTTTTTCCCATTTTGGACTTGTATGGGTACCCGCAG